>NW_027356349.1:0-830 GCF_012295235.1 Primulina huaijiensis | reverse complement strand
CGTTTCGTTAATCTCACAATTTTCAAGCAGACTCCAACAACAAACACTTTCAGAAGAAGCAATTCGATCACTCGGACTCGTCCTCAGGTTTATCATATCTTAAATTCGGTTTCATGGATGCTTTATGTATTTCAAATTTTTTGCAGTTTCCTCTTCTCTTCTTCAAGTAGGTCATTATAAAATTCGGAGATCCAGTTTCATTGTATTTTTTGTTTTGGTTTTCTTTCTCGATTTACGATCATTGTATTAACCGTAGCTCGAATGAAATTTGCTAATTTTTGAAAACAGTCTCTTCTTCTCGATTATTTCGTCGCTCGAAGCGATATCGGGGAGTGAAGCTGAAGCTACACATTCTTCTGCCCAATCTGTTTTATCTTCTTCGTTTCGTTAATCTAACAATTTTCAAGCAGACTCCGACAACAAAGGCTTTCAGAAGAAGCAATTCGATCACTCGGACTCGTCCTCAGGTTCATCATATCTTACATTCGATTTCATTGATGCTTTATGTATTCGCATTTTTTGCAGTCTCCTCTTCTCGTCTTCATGTAGGTCATTAGACAATTCGAAGATTCAGTTTCACTGTATTTTCTGTTTTGGTTTTCTTTCTCGATTTGCGATCATTGTATTAACAGTAACTCGAATAAAATTTGCTAATTTTTGAAAACAGTCTCTTCTTCTCGATTCTTTCGTCGCTCAAAGTTGTACCGGGGAATGAAGCTGAAGCTACCTGGCAGTCCCTTCATATGGATACTACAACTGCTTCGACGATTGAAACACAGAGGTATGATCTCCACATTCTTCTACCCAATCTGTTTTCTCTTCTTCGTTTC
>NW_027356348.1:0-662 GCF_012295235.1 Primulina huaijiensis | reverse complement strand
CTTTTGGCCATTGAGGCTTGAACCACCGACCAGAGCCTCTCAACAGCATCCCAAGTACTGACTTGAACCATGGCTAAGGGCCTTAGGCCAGCCACAATCCAAACCACACCATGAACAACCGAAACTTCCCCACCGAGAGCCAAACCTGCGCGTGGGCTGTTGTGATTCATTTGTTGTCTCGTGTCGTTCCAGTGGCCATTTGCTTGACCATGGCACAATCTAGCCATCTAGGGGCATGGTATGAACCATGGCTAAGGGCCATAGGCCAACAAGATCCACACCATTCCACAAAATAGAAACAACACATGCTGTCAAAAACGAAGGGGCCGAGAGGGGAGGGGCTGTTCTTGCATTTTATTTAAAAACTGATGCACCATGGATCAAGCCACCAAAAGGGCGACTTAGTCACGTCTTAGACACGCTATGGGAGTGATCTAACCATGGCTATATGCCTTGTGGCAGCCCAGACCAGATCCATCCCCTTGACAGCACACAACAGATTTTTCGAAAACTAAAAGGGCCAAGATTGAAGAGTTGCTGTCAAATTCGAAATCTATCATGCATGTGGCTTGTTTGAATGGACCATCATGGTCTTGATACACCCTAGCATGTGTCTTGATGTAGCCTAGTGAGCCTGGAGTCGAGCCATCCACCTGAAACAT
>NW_027356347.1:0-578 GCF_012295235.1 Primulina huaijiensis | reverse complement strand
AAGTGTCAAATAAATATATTAAATCATTATTTAAGAACTTTTAGGGAAAAAAATATACATCATAATTCACATTTAAAGACTAACATATTATTAACAATTGTGATGAATATCTTATGAAACAAATGGTGTTAATTCAAAAAAATTAAATATGATTATTGTAAATGAATTTTCTATATTAATTATAAAATTTTCAGCATATGTGCTGAATTAATTAGAATTTTTTAAATATAGTATGTTCATAATTTTTTTCCGTATAAGTTAGTGATTGAGTCCTTGTGAATATTTTTTTTAAAAAAAAACTTCGTGCTTTTAGTTATATTAATAGTGTCTTATGATTTAAAATACTAAATGAAACAAATTGTCAAGATAAAAAACTAATCAGAAAATTCAAAAATATGTGGTTATTTAATAAT
This sequence comes from Primulina huaijiensis, assembly GCF_012295235.1. Lineage (NCBI taxonomy): Eukaryota > Viridiplantae > Streptophyta > Magnoliopsida > Lamiales > Gesneriaceae > Primulina > Primulina huaijiensis. The sequence goes on along the minus strand of NW_027356347.1, from coordinate 165 downwards.
TTGATTGACATGCTCTGTAGTTTGTTGATTTAATAGATGCTAAATTCACAATAACTGAGTTTGACAATATCAATTCTTGGAAAATAAAACACAATACAATAAATTACTGGATTGTATTTGTAATGAAATTTTGTATATTTCATATATATCTGATTTATTTCATTT
>NW_027356346.1:0-5154 GCF_012295235.1 Primulina huaijiensis | reverse complement strand
GTTCCTTGGGCTGGGCTTGGTCTGGAGGGTGCTTAGGTGGGTTGGATCGGGTTTGGCTTGAGGTGGCTCAGGCGTGGCTCGAGTATTTTGGGAGATGGCTCGGTGTGTTCGATTATGTGTCAATTTCAAAAATTAAAGGACTAAAATCGAATCCATGGGTCCACGGGTGTGGCTCATGACTTGGAAGGGTAGAATAAATACTAAAAATGTTATGTTTAAAATTTGGGATCAAAATATTGAGTTTTGGATTTATCCGTGATTTTATCGTCGCACGAAACGCTAATTAAAGAATTAATTAAAAAGCTTAGTTTTAAGCTTCATAAAATAATGAAAAATTATATTTAAGCCTAAATAATTATTAAAAGTCTAAGTGTTTAATTTGGGAATTTTATATGTAGGTTTGGTTTAATTCGGGATTAAAACGCGTTAATATGTCTTATTTAAAGATTAATTTAAAAGTTATCGATTTAAGCCAATTAAAAATATGAAAAAATTCTTGTAAGCTTAAATAATTATTTATAATAATCTCATGTCATTAAAAGTGAGAAAAAGATAAATTCGAGAATTTTTACGTCANGGGAGCCCATTTACGGGATAAGGCCCAGAGGGAGCCCATACGTAGGAAAAGGCCCCAAAGGGAGCCCGTCTATGGGAGAAGGCCCTCGTGGGAGTCCCGACGAACGTATTGCCACGGTGGAGCCTAGTGCACACCCCCATAGACTATGTGGAGCTAAGACTGCAGTCGACCAAAGGATAAAAGCTAGTCACATTCAAGGATCAAACTTCACCCAAAAATGATATATGATTGAAAGCTTATGATAAAAATGATTTTTATGATATATGATTTATGATGAGGATTAAAACTATTTTTAAAATGATTTATTTATGCTTAAAGTTATTTTAAAATGATTTTTCTATTTATGATTTAATTATGCTTAAATGATTTTTAAAGGATTTTCAAATGATTTATTTATTTTCAAAAGCTATTTTAAATAAAAATAGGATTTTTAAATACATGTGCTTGTATATGTATTATTTGTTATCTATGTTTAGAACGTGCTGAGTCATTAGACTCACTAGGTTTGTATGATGCAGGATTTGATGATTTTTGGAGGCGGTGACGATTGAGTCGATCGAGTGCAGCAGTACATATCCGAGGGGCTTTATGTTTCCGCACTAATTTATTAGATTTAAGATTTAAAGATTTATGTTAATGATTTTTATTAGAGAATTCTTATGCTTTATTTTTATTGTTAGTGATCTTTTCAAAAGACAATTTAGGATGTTTTGGTTAGGTGATGATTTATGATTTATTTTATGCACTTGAGTTTTAAATTGTTAATTTATTAAGATTCATGATTATGTTAAATTATTTTATTTAGAAATTTAGAAGTTATGGTTTAGATATTAGGAAAAAAAAAATCGAGGTCGTTTCAAAATCACATGATTACCTTGTTTTCAATGCCCACTTACTACTTAGGGTATGATGGCTGCCCATACTGGTGCACTCGAGTGAGGTGCTACTTTCGAGGTAACCCGAGTAGAAAGCCTCCTGGGAAGTTGCATGAGAGCCCGAGCTTCTGGTAACCCGGGGATAAGATGTCTCGGGCATTCACCTGCCCTGTTTCTGAAGAACTCCTCCTTAAAATTACCCTGACTGGGCTATCCATTTAACATCACGAGTCATCCATGACCCGAGCACTTTTGGGGGTATCACCAATCATCTTTTAAATAGTCGGGCTAGAGTCTCACTCGTTGTCCCTATTAGTCAGTCTTGGACTTCAGTATACAGATCATTAATTTTGGATTATAAAAGCATCAAAGACTTATGCCTCTTGGACGTGTAATAAGTTGTCGCAGCCTCATGTCTCACGGACTTAGAATAAGATGCCGGGGCTTCATGTCTCCCGGGCTTAGAAAATTTTTGTCGTTTAGTATTCTCGGGCGGTAGGGCTGATCTCCTGATGACATATGCCCTAGAATTTAAACGGTCTGAAACGTTTCGTATTCCAAGAATGCGATCATTCTGAAACTATTCGATTTCCTTGCACATACTTTCATCTACCCGCACAATTTTCAAGACGCATCATAGCCATCCGATTTATCTCTAGATCAATGGTTGAGATTGCTTCCCTCACCTATATAAAATAAAGTACCTCCCCTCATTTGCCACTTTTACAAAATCGAAATTTCTCCCCCCACTCTCGCTCATCTTTCCGCGTGCGGCGCTCCTTTGTTCCGGTGAATTCCGACCAACGATCTTTCCTTCACCATCCTGGTAAGTTCTCCTTTATCTTCATTTTCATCTAATAAATCTTGAACTCCATCTCTTCCACTTCTGGAGCGAATGCACGAGGCTCGTCTAGTTACGAATCCACAGCGATGCGCTCCGACTCTCCCCCTTCTCCTCCCCCACAACGCTTTCCCATATAGTCTTCTTCAAAACACAAAACCAAACAATCAAAACCCTCTTCTTCTGGCTCTTCCTGAGCATTGAAAAAGGGCAAGGGCAAAGCTCTGGCTCCCTCCCCTACTCAATCTGAGACCCCATGAGCTCTCTGGTTCGCTTCAATGAGTAGCACCCTGCACTCGGGAGCAGACGAGGAACTTCGGGCCCTGGGCTCTATTCCTTCTTCTTTTCCCATTCCGATTCCCGGACCTTCTGACAAGGCCAATAACCCTCATCCCGGTTTTACCACTTTCTTCCAGGACAAAGTTAGAAATGGCTTTCGATTTCCCGTCCTTTCCTTTTATATTGAAGTTGCCAAATTTTTTGGTGTACCTGTTAACCAGCTTCATCCCAATTCTTTCTGAATCATGGCCTATACTTGCATTCTTTTTAGGATGAAGAATCTCCTTATTACAACTCTCATTCTTCACTACTTCTTTGTCTGTCGGCTGGGAGATAATGCTTTCTCCTTGTCTGGCCGGCTTAGATCCAGATTCCTTTATGATTCCCTTCTTCTCAGAAATGGATGGAAAGACCGCTATTTTTATATACAATTCCCGGCCCCTCTTTCCTGTTTAACTGGGTTTCTTCCTTCTTTTCCTCCACAACCCCCTCTTCCAAAGTCTTACAAGTTTGAGGAACCTTTCACCTGAAGCCAAGACTTGGTGGAGGGTCATAAATTTTCCTCTTCTGTTCTCATCTCCGAGGAAAACCTGATTACTTACTGGTTGAGTGCTCGGGTAGAGGATCCACTTGACCGGGTGATAGAAGAAATTGCTAAATTGGGCGCTCAACCTGGTAACATTCAATTCTTGAACTTACTTCTTATTTTCTCTGTTCGTGTAATTTTAGTATTTAATCTTCTTTCTCTCTTTCTGTTTTCACATATAATTCCAAAATGCAAGAGGCATTTGCAAAGAAGTGGGTGGCTGAGAAGGCAGCCAAAGAGAAGAAATTGGCCGCCCAGAGAGCGGCTGTCAAGAAAAATAGACTGGCCGAGGAGGAGGCGACCTGGATGAATGAACCTGTCCGGGCAGAAACTCAACAGCAACAGGAGGTGACTCGATCGGACTCCCAAGATGAATCTGAAGATATATTCCTCTCATTCAAAGGAAAAGAAAGGCTGCAACAAGCTCGGAATTTATTATGATCGAGAGCAACAGAGAAGGAGGTCAGGGCACCTCCCAAACAACTATAACCACCCTTCCTCCCCAAGATCAGCCCCTCACCGAGACCTAGCAGCCCAACTTGTCCACCTGGGCCAACATCTTCTTGGAGGGATCCACTCCAGCTGGCTTCAAGTTCTTCAAACAAATGCTCCTTCCTACGGAGAGGCGCATTTAAAGGGCTCCCTCCCAACCCCCAAGATTTTCGAGAGGTCAAACCGGATCCTTTCCGTAAGTTTTTCTGATTCTTCATTCCCTTTTTTTTTTAACTCTTTACGAACAGGGTGTGCAAATGCTGATCTCAGCCTTTGAAGAGGTAGCTGCGGCAGCCACCATAAAAGACAATCAGGCCCGGGCCATGCAAAAGCATCATGAGCAACTCCAAGGAGAGTTGTCTCGGGTTCGATCAACTCACGAAGAAGAAGTGGCCGGCCTCCACACTGCTTTGGATGGGGCCAATCAGCAACTCTCAACGGCCCAAGCATATTTGAAGAAGGCCAAAGATGATGTTAACAAGGGCCCCGTCCGGGAAGAAGCTATGCAAGAGACTATATCTTTCTTGGAGTCAAGGAATAACTCTCTATCCGAGCAGGTAGAGTTACAGCAATCCCGGGCCTAAGCTGCTGATAGTTCCCTGCTGTGGCTGAGTATAATAAAGATAAATGGCAGACCTCCTTCCTCCAGTCTCCGGATTTCAAGAAGGCCGTTGAGGATCGGACTTATCATCTCTTCAAGACCAGCTTCGATAAGTGCCGAGAGCAATTCGAAGAAGTCAATATAATTCCAGAAGATAAGGAAATGTTTCCGGACTTCGGACAAGCTAGAGAATCCCTTCCCAAAGATGCAGAAATGGAGAAGGAGGCCCTCACAGACGAAGAACAGCCAAGATCCAGCCCAATAAATTTAGAATAGGCTTGTAATTCTTTTCTTTTTCTCGATTGTAGTACTTGCCCTCGGGCTTATTATCAATGAAATATTCCTTTCCCTTAATTGTTTTTCATCCAATTTACGAACATCTCCAGCACGATTGACTTTTTTCATCACCAGATCACAAATTTGAAAATCTCGGGTTCGAACTCGTTTGTTGTATGCTCTCATAATCCAGCTTCGGTAAGCTTCCATTTGAATCATAGCCTGCTCTCTCTTCTCTTCTACCAGATCCAATTCCATCGCCGGCTTTGATCATTGTCATCCGGGTAAGATTCTACCCAGGCAGATGATTGTCCGATTTCAACAGGAAGAATTGCTTAAGAACCATACACCAGATTGAAAGGGGTTTCTTGATTAGGTGCTCGGGGAGTAGTCCTGTATGCCCAGAGAACACTAAACAGCTCCTCCTGAAACGTCCTGCCCTTTTTATTGCTTTAAAAGTACTAGAATTTTTTTTCCTTAACCCTTACATATCATCGGCCGAATCATACACATTTGCATAAAAATATTTTAGAACCATTTTAAAATTAAAACAACCAACTATATATTTGAGAAATACAGCATATACTATAATTCTCTCAAAAAACACTCAAAAGCGTAAATAAAAAC
>NW_027356345.1:0-1917 GCF_012295235.1 Primulina huaijiensis | reverse complement strand
CGTCTTAGGGATATCAGACTCCCTAACCTTCAACTGATAATAACCTGATCGCAAATCAATCTTCGAGAACACTATAGCTCCTTGCAGTTGGTCAAAAAGGTCATCTATCCGTGGCAACGGATACTTATTCTTAATCGTAACTTTGTTGATCTCTCTATCATCAATACACAGCCGCAACGACCCATCTTTCTTCTTGACGAAAAGAACCTGAGCTCCCCAAGGCGAAGAACTCGGCCGAATAAAACCTTTAACAAATAAATTCTGCAATTGCGTCTTCAACTCTTTCATCTCTGAAGGGGCCATTCTGTACGGAGCCTTAGAAATAGGAACCGTACCTGGAACTAGATCAATCACAAACTCTACATCTCTGTCCGGCGGTAAACCCGGCACATCATCCTCAAATAAATCAGAGAACTCTCTCACAATATCAATATCATCAATATTCAACTTCACAATTATATCCATATCCACAATCAAAAACAAAAACCCATCACAACCTCTAAACAACAACTTCTTAGCCTCAAGACACGAAATAAAAGGAAAGATCAGCGAAGTACCTGCACTGGCAAACAAACCTTCCCTATTGCCATCATCTGCAAATTTCACCGTCTTAGCAATGCAATCAATCACTGCACGGTAAGTTGATAGCCAATCCATGCCAAGTATAATATCAAACGCAACCATCGGAATAACAATCAAATCGGCATAAACAACTCGCCCATCAATTTGAACAGAGCACGCATACACAATAGATGTTGGGCACAACACATCTCCCGAAGGCAAAACAACATTAAACTGGAGGGGAATAACAGAAGGAACTATACCCAAAGATCTCAAAAATAGTTCAGACATAAAAGAATGAGTAGCACCTGTATCAATCAATGTCGTAGCTACTCTGCCTGAAATTAAAATAGTGCTAGAGATCACAGAAGAATCATGGTTTATACCTTCCTTTGTCATGGTAAAGATGCGACCCTGCACCTTCTCTTTACTCGAGCCTCTTGGACAATCCTTGGCTATATGGCCTGCAGTGCCACAACGGTAACAAGTATGAGTACCAAATCTGCANTCTTTCTCATCTTGCTCGGCCAACAAAGCCTTAGACACAATCTCTTTGAATGTCACCGCCTTCGACATATTGATGTCCCTTCTGATTTCTGCTCGAAGGCCTCTAATGAAATGAGCACCCTTGTCTTTGTCATTGGAGGCAATATACGGAGCAAACAGACAGCCCTCTTCAAACTTCAGAATATACTCATCAACATTCATACCTCCTTGACGAAGCTCTAAAAACTCAGTCACCTTCCGAGCTCGAAGTGCATCTGGGAAATACTTGTCATAGAAAAGATCAGTGAACTCTTGCCACTTCAATGCTGGAACATCAACACTTACCTTGGTAGCATTCCACCAAATGCGTGCAGCTTTGACTAACATGAACACTGCACAACTGATTCTGTCCTTATCTTCATAGTTGAGATGATCGAAAATCGCCTCAAGAGCTTTGACCCACTCTACAGCCACCAATGGATCAGTGCTTCCTGCAAATTCCGGCGGATCCATTCTCTTGAAAGCAGTAAAGATCCCATCGGTCCCAACTGCCTGAGCCACTTGGCCTCTCCCTTGACCTCTACCTTGGCCTGTTCCTTGCAAACGTAACAACTGTTGGATCTGCTCACTATGGACCTTAGCTTGCTCTTTCAATAGCTTGCCGAACTCATCGACAACTCTAGAAGAAGAACTATCCTAACCCTCTGAAGCCTTTCTCTTAGGAGGCATACTCCTACAATGTGCTCACATAATACATATCAACCAATAACAATAATTAGATGTAGAAGAAGACATACCCGGACTGTTGAAAGTAGACGAAGTCACATGCATTGGTCCGAAGAACGGTGCTCTGATACCACTAAATGTAAC
>NW_027356344.1:0-32374 GCF_012295235.1 Primulina huaijiensis | reverse complement strand
GAGACGGTCTCACGGGTCATATTTTGTGAGACATATATCTTATTTAGGTTATCCATGAAAACGNCTCCCACCCCATAGATTAGTATCTTAAAAAAAAATTTGTTTTTCTAATGGCAAGATATATGATGGCCCATGAAATTATGGTTAATTACATATACCTCTCACTAGTTTCTATCCTAATTATAACAAAATCAAACTATACGAATCAAATATCAAAATTATTATATGTAATTTTTAAAGTTGACGAGTGTAAATGTAAGCTTAATACAAACATGAGGGGAGATATATGTAATTTTTAAAATTAATTGGATTTGTTGTATAATTATGATAAAACTCAGGGGATGTCTGTATAATTAACCCTTAAACTTATTATTGTCATATTATATATATATATATATATAAAAGAACTTGAGTAATCTCTTCTTTCAACTGGGTGAGAAATTAAGTTTGTTATAATTGATTGTTAAATACGATATCTCGTCCCAAACTCGAAAATTTATATCAATGAGTTATAAATAAGGGCGGAAAAAAGTGCCGAATATTCGTGCATATCGCACTTATCGTACAACAAAATAACGCACAGATCGAATTTAACGATATATAGTAAATTTCGGTACAGTAGTTTTGATATTGTACTGAACTTTAGATATCAGTATGATATTAAAAAAATTAGCATTTACCGAAAAAATTCATATATTTTAAAAATTATAATTATAATATAATGTCAATTTCGGTATCAGTATTTTGATGTGAATAATATCAATTTTTTAAAAAAATTTCAGTATAGACGGTATTATACTGACACTGTACCAAAATTTCGGTATACCAAATTCTTTTGGTAAGAATAGTATGTAATTTATGGTATACCGAAAATAGTATGTAAATTCATTTTTAGTATTGAAATTTTTGGTATTTTTTGAAAAATCCGGTATATAGTACCAAACCAAGCCTCGTTATAAACCATTGGCGGAACTTAAGAAATCTGGTTATAATTTGGCAAGGGTAAATGAGGAAAAAATGACTCATATGTATATATACTTCTATACTATTATATTAAGTGTGAGGACATGATAATAATTACCTAGAGAGACGTCAACTTTTTTTCCAATTTTACTCTTATATGATATTAATATTATACTTTTGTTTTTTGTTTTTTTTTGTTTTAATTTCAACACACATTTTTATTTCAACAATTCAAATATCAATTTAATTCATCCATAATTTGTCAAATTTCACTTTAATCCATCGATAATAATAAAAAGATTGTACACATATCGCGTGTGCATAGTAACTAGTTTATATTAAGTCTTATGTGATATGATCTAATAAATATTTATTTATGATATGAGTTAACTCGATCAATATATATAATTAAAAATAATAATTTTCTTGATCTACTTAAACTGAACATGGATTTTCGTAGGATTTTTGTGTGTGTAATTTATATATATTCTTACAAGGCCGCATTTCGTGTCTTTTGTTTTTGAAATGGCCATCTTTTGAGCCAATGTTCTTCGTCTCTCCCTCTCACGATGAGAGCTCGACTTCCGTCTCCAGAACCCTAGAAATTTAGGATATCCCCTTCAGTTTTTGCTCCAAGGTTTTCTCACCCAATTTAAATCTTTACGATTTTCACTGCCCCGCTTTACGTTCAATTTCTCCCGTATCTGTCTCCCATTTTCCCACGAATTCCTGTCTTTACCTCTTGTTTTTTTGACGTTTAACACTTAAAGTTCGTTTCTTTTTCAAATCCTGCTCGGTGCATAAATTCAATCTCGGATTTCAAGGGATTAAGACTTTTGTAGTCCAAACGGTTGCAATGGGAAGGGTTTGCAACACGATTGCGAAACCAGCGTCTTCATCGGTTTCACACTCGTCAGCTGCGGTGACCACATCGACATCCATTACGGAGACGATAAATGGCTCGCACGATTTCAAAATCACGGGGTATTCTTTGTCCAAAGGGATTGGTATTGGGAAATACATAGCATCTGATATGTTCATGGTTGGCGGGTATACGTGGGCGATTTATTTCTACCCAGATGGAAAGAGCCTGGAGGATAATGCAACATACGTTTCCCTTTTCATCGCCCTTGCCAGTGACGCTGTGGACGTCAGGGCGCTTTTTGAGTTGACCCTGTTGGATCAGAGTGGGAAGGAGAGGCACAAAGTGCATAGCCATTTTGGTAGGGCATTAGATAGTGGACCATACACACTGAAATACCGTGGCAGCATGTGGTCAGTTTTTGTTTCTTAATGTATTTCTTTTTCTCGTCAGGGATTTGTGTATTATTTCAGATATTCCCACGTTGATTAACATATATTGGTATCACATTGCTACAGTTTTATTTTTCTTATTATTGTTGATGGAGAGTTTCAATAATGAGAAGTAAGGCTGTCTATCTGGACCGTATAATTGTGTGTAAGTTAGTTTGTCCTTCGTTTTATTGTGTCTTCCTCTGGACTTCTTTTCTTTATTTTTTAAGTGTATTATAAATCACGGAATGATTATATATATTCAAATACCAAGGCTATTACACTGTAGCGAGTTTTGTTACGTTATGGGTAGGTATCCAATTTTTTTATGGTTTTGTGGATTACTTTAAACGCCACTTCTAGCTCATCGTACAATGTCTGTCTTGTTTCGATTTCAGTGGTACACTTGTTACTTGTTATAGTCCATGTTAATTTTTTTAGGATAGAAGTTTGAAAATGAGAGATGAGGTAGCCAATCCAATTAAGATCAGTTGGTTATCTATTTAGGCTTTTTTCTCGTCGTTGAAGTGTGGATAACTTCTGCAAGAAGAAGAATGTACTTTGGTTGTATTTGATTTTTATATTTATAGTGCATTAACTTGATTCTGGATTAAATAATCTACCGATTTCATGGCGAAAGCTTTGAGTTTTTTTTTTCCAGAAACTCTTGGTAGTATGTTAGATGATGTGTATTTGGAAGTTAATGTAACAAGTACTAATCTAAAGCATGTTTGTAGTAGTTTGTTCTGGAATCTATCATTCATTTTGTTTCAATCCCAACACACTTCTATTAACATATGATAAGTTATTTATTGAATCATCAGTTTGTTTTTTCCAAAGCTCATTACATCACTATGTTTTTCTGTATTCAACCAACAAATATACAGCTGCATGCAAGAAGTGTGGGAGTCTAGCTTCAGCAAGCATAAACCTGATTGATGTTGATCAATGATCTGTCTGCATTCTTCCGTTATGCGATGCGGAGACTGAATTCTGCAATCTATTTTTCTTTCTTTTTCATTACATGTTCACGATATGCTTTCCTCATTGCATTCACGTCATATTTGTTCTCTAAATGATCAAATGGCCGGTTACTTGGTTTGACATAATGATTAATCTTGGCCACAGGGGATACAAGCGTTTTTACAGAAGGGCTATTCTAGAATCATCAGATTACCTAAAAGATGATTGCTTACAAGTTAATTGTTGTGTTGGTGTTGTTAGTTCTCATGCTGAGGCACCTATGGTCTATTCTATATCATTACCTCCACCAGACATTGGTCAGCATTTTGGGAAGTTGCTGGAAAGTGGAAAAGGAACCGATATCAACTTTGAGGTTGATGGAGAAACGTTTGCTGCTCACAAATTGGTTCTTGCTGCTCGCTCACCAGTATTTAGAGCTCAATTATATGGCCCAATGAAGGATGAAGATACACAATGCACAATAATTGAAGACATGGAAGCACCTGTCTTCAAGGTCTGTTGCAACTTCCGTGTCCAGCCTATCTGCTATCACTTCCTTTCGACCTTGTAGGATTTTTTTTCTTGAATTTTCCCTAGAATAATTTCTTTAAAATATCAGCAAACTTTTTCTAGTTTTTTTGGGTGCTATTTCAGATTTGTCAATGTTCTTTCATTTGTCGTTTTTCTTGTTGTACTTAAACAAGTGTCGTTTCCAATCAATATTTGTTTCTTTTTTCTTCATCGAGCTTGGTTTACTCGGTCGACTTTTAATGAATATGTCAGTTATGATAATGATTTAGTGTTTCAAGCTTTTTAAAAAAAATTTATCTAATGAATTTCTAGCTTTGGATTTTGTAGATTATAAACTAGTATGTATTCATTTGTCACTTGTAGGCTCTACTTCATTTTGTATACTGGGATGTGCTACCCGACTTTGAAGAACTTACTGGTTTGAACTCAAAATGGGCTTCAACTTTGATGTCTCAACATCTACTAGCAGCTGCTGATCGATATGGCTTGGATAGACTCAGGTTACTCTGTGAGGATAAACTCTGTAAGGATGTTGCTATTAATACTGTGGCGACAACACTAGCATTGGCTGAGCAGCACCATTGTTTACAGTTGAAATCTTCCTGTCTCCAATTTGTTGCGTTGCCTGAAAATCTTAGAGGTATCTTGTATGTCCACCTACTTTTGTTCGTTGCGTGTATGAATTCATATTGCTGCACCTTTCTTTATCTTTTTATTCATGTGGTCATGAAAATATTGAATCCTGTTATCTTTTCAGTGGAATGTTTCTCTCAAGCATGGTTAACTTTGGATGCAAGTGTTTCCACTTCTTTAGTCAAGTCTTCCTAATCTGACGTTTGTTTCTGCAGCTGTTATGCAGACTGATGGTTTTGACTATTTGAAAGAAAGCTGTCCTCGAGTCTTGACTGAACTGCTAGAATATGTTGCTAGGATCATCAACATACATAACTTAGCAGTTGGTAAGATGGAGATTGAAGGTATTCTTGATATAAGTGATGCCAATGGTCGTCGTGTTAAGCCGAGATTATAGGAACCCCTACCTTCTATGTAAATGTAATGTTTCTGTCTTTTCTTCTGCCAAAATCTACGCATTCCTTGGTTGTGTTTTGCATTTTGTGTACGCTTTGCTGTTGTCGAGGTTAGCTTATTCGATGTTGGACAGTTGAGAGTCACCAGTTCCGAACATCCCAAAATGTCTATAAAACTTGTCATTTTGTTTGGAAATAACTTTTGGTTGTGAGAATTATTACTAGTAGTCTTTCCGATTCTCTTAATACGGTTATAATATTCATGCATAGAAACTACTTGTAAGCTTAATGGGTTTGTGTGCGTGGCTAATCCTCTAAACGTTTTAGGGGACTTTGAACTTATTTAAATATATAAACTTTCCAACTTAAAAAACAAATTATTGTTGGATCGGATGATAATGGGACCGATTATTCTTTAGCAACATTTGATGTACGGCAATTGACAACGATAAGCATTGAGACAACTTCTTCGTAGAATGAGTTTGTCATGTTTTCATATTGATTTAGTTTGTGCCTTTGTTGGGGGTTTAGAAACAGGATCTAGTGAGTCGACGTCGTCGTGGCCATAACAATACAACGCCATTCCATGGTAAAAATGTGAGAAAATTTAGTGTTACGCTACAACTAGCAGTGTTTTATGTATCGTACAGTATCTGTTCATATGTTTATATGTAAGCAGATGAATTTAAGACGAGTTATCAGGTTCAAGGAAATTTAGCCACAAATACATGGGGTCCACTAATTTTTATAAAATTACATATGTTTGTAAATCTTGTCCATCCAAACCATGTGAGGGCAGTGCTCCCACATGTAGCATCGAAGCTACTCAGTTTCAATATCTAATGTTTACATCAAACAGATGAGTTATGTTTGACAATTTCTCGACCCGTTCAAGTGACAAATCGGCCTTTATAATATAACTAAGGAAGTGTTTACAAGCTCTAAAACAAATCGTTCTTAGAAAAAACATGTAAATAACTGTTTCTCAGAACTTAGAAACAGTCTCTAAAAATTTGATTAGGTTTCTATGTGCCAAATAAACAGTTCTGAGAAACAGTCTCTAAAAATTTGATTAGGTTTCTATGTGCCAAATAAACAGTAAAAATGAGATTTAATTATAATATCATAGATTTCATTTATATGAATATTGACACCTTTGCTCTTTGCCACAATTCCCTCCCAATGATACAAGTAGGTCTTACCATATCTAAAATGTGTTGCACCACTCTAGTACAATTTGTGCCCAAAATGAGAGCATATCAATTCTTTTTCTTATGAATGTGCTTGATTGATGGTCAAAATGGGCCACATCTNACTTTATTATTATTATTATTATTATTATTATTATTATTATTATTATTATTATTATTATTATTATTATTAAGAAATTTATATAGGAAATATATATTTACCAACTAAAAAACAATATTATAATATATGCCGTACGAACATTATAACAGTTGAGGAGAAACTGATTAAAATCGTATATAATTATATACAAATAGAAACCCTATTTACTGATAATGTATTCTTATATGATTATTGTTGTTAGTTATGTTAAAATCATTATTTTTAATATTTCCTATAATATTATATTACTTTATTTCACATTATTGTTGTTTTTCTTATTATCAATATTATTATTCTTTGTTTAGTTCTTATTTATAACCATATCCATAATATAATTGATCTATTTTCTATGTGAATAAACTAATTATAATATTTTTAAAAAAAATTAAAGTTTCATATATTTTATTAATATAATAAAAAAACGATAATAATTTTAATTTATTAAAATCGATTATATTTGGAAAATTTTAAAAAATAAACAAAAACATGGGGTATTTATTTTTTTCACAAAACTCTTGCGAGTCTCCGTCTTAGCCTCTTAGTAGTTAATTTTTTGATACGGAACTCAGACTCGACTGAAAAATATTAATTTTCAATGTAAATGTGAACCGAATTGACTCAATTTATTAATATAGATTCGTGTGACCTTGGAGACTTACTCTTAATTTTTTGAAGAATTTTTATTTTGTGTTTCCATATTTTGTTAGTGTTTTATTATTTGATTCCATCAGAAAACCCCCTTGAGGGTGCTTTTGAAATGTGTGCAATTCCCAGGTTTTTGGCGGCCTCCAGCTTTTGGATTTTGATCCACAGCAAACCGCAGCTTCACTCGCCCCATTTTCCATCTCGAAGAAAATGGTGAGGCATATTTTATGTTCTTTGGTGTGTTTGGGAATTCCTGTTCAGATTAATTGTATCGTTCTTGTGCTGTTTTGTTATTGGATATGCAGTTGTTCTTCTCCTACTTCAAGGATCTGGTTGGGAGAGAAGTGACGGTGGAACTGAAGAACGACTTAGCAATCAGAGGAACCCTCCATTCTGTGGATCAGTATTTGAATATTAAGCTGGAAAACAGCAGGGTTGTTGATCAAGACAAGTACCCACATATGGTATACATCTCTATTTGCCCTAATTCGTTGATCTAGGGTTCATGGTTCATTTTGTATTTACTTAGTTTTTCCATGTGTTTTTCTTGTTTTTTGTCATCGGTCATTAGATATTTTGTACACGTATATACTTATTTTCATTTCCAGGCTACCTTATCATGTATAGATTTTAGCAAAAAATTGAATTTGATTATTTCACTCAGCTTGTGTGGACGGTAGCCATCACTCAAGGTTGTATTCATGCTACTGATTACGAAGAAATTTCATTTTGTAAATGATTTCAGTTCTTATAACAGGTTATTTGAAAGTATCGAGGTGGTTGGTTCATTAGGATTTAAATTGAATAAAGTACCTTTTTGTGGATTCCAGTTGTTTTTGTTAGCAATCCAACTTCGACAGCTTAAGATGAAATCCATATCACTGAGCTAAATTTGTCACTTCTTTAGGCTGATATCTTTTGTGTGCACATGCTAAGGTTGGCTGTTTCTTGTCCTGCTGGATTAACTTTTATCTGTTCTCGAATGACTAATTGCTTTTTCTATTTGGGGCAGCTCTCTGTAAGTAATTGCTTCATCAGAGGGTCGGTAGTTAGGTACGTGCAATTGCCCCCTGATGGAGTTGATGTTGAATTGTTACATGATGCCACAAGAAGAGAAGCTCGAGGCAGCTAGGTTCTTTCTACTCACTGCTGCGTG
Organism: Primulina huaijiensis; assembly: GCF_012295235.1. Classification (NCBI taxonomy): domain Eukaryota; kingdom Viridiplantae; phylum Streptophyta; class Magnoliopsida; order Lamiales; family Gesneriaceae; genus Primulina; species Primulina huaijiensis. The sequence goes on along the minus strand of NW_027356344.1, from coordinate 24,445 downwards.
TTTCTGTTTCTCATCCAAAAATTTTGCGTGTTCTTTCTTGCAAATTACAAAAATTCCATTCTGTGTCGGTAAGAGATATCTCCTCCTGTAAATGCAGTTGCATTCAGTGAAAACTCTTGATCAAGCGCAGGAGACATCATTTGATGGGTGTGCCAGGTTCTCAATATAGCATGACTGTTTTGTAGTAGTTATCAGACTCATTTGCAAATTCATGTAAAATAGATACATCGTGTCATAAATTGGCAACGAAGGCTTTGTTCGCCAATTGCAGCCTCTTTTGGACTTGTTTTACTTATGACGTCTTTGCTCCCAACACTGTTAAAATTACCGTCTTATTGTTCACGATGGGTCTCTTGGTCTGAAAAACATGGCAAAATGTAGATCACTTCAACAGGTGATGTGGTGCTAAGTCAGGAAACTCGAAACACTTCCCATGTGCACCTATCGTCGCAAAAGTAGTGAACTACAACTTTAATGCTATTCTGTGGGTGCGAAGGAATGATGTATTAATCAACCCATTGTTGATGCCTGGGGTTGATCACGTTCTATGGGTATTTATTTTCTTGGTCATTGAAATTAATTTTATGGATCCTCAAAAAAAAAATTATGAAGAATTCATGTTGGATGATAGCTTTAAGGGATTTAATCAAGTGGTTAAACTTTGGCTTGTCCCGGTTTGTTTGTTAGTTTAGTTTCAAATACATGGATGAAATTTTCGAGCTTTGAATCAAATTTGAACTCGACTCGAATATATCTAATTTGAGCTTTAAAATTTTCTTCATGTTCGGTTTGTTTACACCAATACACCTCTTGGAATACATGGGATTCGTGTTATGGGTGCAGCTGCTGAAATAATTAACATTAGATGTTCTTTTTAAACTTTTTTCCAGATGGGAGCAAATGTTGTATTGGCTACTTTATTAAATCTAACTTGTTTGTTTGTTTTTTTTTTTAAATGGACAAATTTTTTTTTATCAATCGAAGATAGAATTCATATAGGAATAAAAATAATATCTTGTCATGATAGTACAGAAATCATACTTCACTATGATCAATCAAATTGTTTATGAAATGAAGGTGAATTTTTTTTTATTTTAAATGATTTTTATAATTGAAGAATTGAAATAAAGTGAGTTAATTTATACTTAATTTTGTTTATTTGAAGGTATAGAATTTAGTCAAGGTGTTTTATCTCATACTTATCTTTGCGGTTGATTTGAACTGAAGAAACTTGAGAGCACGATCTGCCGACTGAGGTTGTCAAAAAATCAATCTTAGGACATGTAACTAATCATTGGTTGAAGTGAAAAAAATATTAAGATAAATATTAATTTTAATATACTTTTTTAAAAGTAATGAAATATTATTACTATAGTATTCTTATTATTGTTAGAAATAATAAAATAATCAGTAACAAATGATCAAGTTTCATAATATATGTTTTACAATATATTTTTTTAATGCTATGGAGTCGATGTAATTCTTTAGGTATTTTGTGATTGATTCTGATGAAGAATTGGAAATCTATGAAATGATTGAGGTATAGATGATTTATTTTATTTCATTTATTCATTTTATGGCAAGATTTGATTATATTAAGGATATATTGAATATATTACAAATTGATATGTGTTCGACTCAAATATTTATGTATATTTATTTATTATTTATTGGGATTATTATATGTTTATTTATTTATTTTGAGAATACAATGAATCATTGATTTATTTTAATGTGGTGGTTGTTTGTAGCTGAAAAACATTAATAAACAAATCAAAGGCATCTAGAAGAAGAAAGTTCAATAGCTCTTTTAGGGGGTGTATTCAATTAAACTTTTAATGACTTTTATGGAATTTTAAAATCTAGAGTTATTCAATTTAAAATTTTATATACTCTATATATGTTTAGTGGTATTCAACATGGATTTTGGTAGAGTTTTAAAAAGTCATGTGGTATTCAAACTTGACTTTTTAAAACTCTCCATAAGTCAAGAGGTATTCAAAAAATCCATAGATTTTCAAGGATTCTTATTTTATTGTTCATGTACAAACCTTGAAGCCTTATGTACAATTACAGAAAATCTAAAATATTCTTCCACCTATACCAAAGATTTTGATGGATTTTCTTTTTTGAAAAATACGTTATCTCTCTTCTATCTCAAGCCATCTCTAGGGTTCTTCACTCTCTCAAAAAAATTTCTTCTATTCAAAGGTATGATTGGTCATTCTTGAATTTATTATATTGCCAATATTTATGTGTAAAAATAGATGAATTGTTGTTTTTTTTTTTAATCATTATGATTATTGTATTTCATACATTTTCTTTCATCTCATAAAAACGATGAATGATCCGACATGTGATGAATTGTGTTTTTTCTTGAATCATTATGATTATTGTATACCAAAGGAGTGTCGATTTGAAATTCTTTGTTTGCTTCAATGAGTGTGGGAAGATAACGCCATTTTTCAGCTGTTAGGAATAGAAGAGTTAGGAGCATAGTAATTTTTCCTTCTCGACTGTGAACCCTTTTATTTTCTTACAAGTATTCATTTTTATTTCAATATATATACTATGAAGGTTTGATGCATTTTTACACGTGTAGGCTGATGCATATTTAATGTTCTAACATGTTTGACAAAAAATTTAAGAACTTCATGCTTATATTTTAATATACTTATTGAGATATTTAACTAGTACCTTTTCTTAAGAAATTATAAATGGGCGATTCACAAACAAAATATAATTTGTGGACGACTGAGGAGAGCAATGAATTATTAAAACTCATGGTCGATGCTGCCATGAGAGGATGGCGTGATAAGAATGGGATGCTGAACAAAAGAACAGTGGAAAAAAATATACTTCCTACTCTTAACGGAAAACTGGGGTGTGAAAAGACTTTCGCACAATATCAAAGCCGTTTGAAATGGTTCAAACAACGATACAATAATTATTCTAAGCTTACACGTCATAGTTCTGGGTTTGGATGGGATCCTGAGACAAAGAAATTCACGGCTAATGATGAAGTATGGGATGAATATTTTAAGGTGAGAATCTCAAATTAGAATAATAAAATATACATTTTTCAATTAAAATTAGAATTATTTTTAACACTTGTTGCTTTTTGTTCTTTGACAGTCTCATCCAAAACATGAACATTATCGGACAAGCACTTTTGAAGATTATGAAGATTTGAGAATTGCAGTTGGGAATGGAACAGCCACAGGAAAGTGTTCAATTGGATTAGGAGATGACACTGATGCGAGAACATTTGAGACTGAACAAAATAAAAGTACTAACTTAATAGACGATTACATGTTTGATTACGATAGTGGTGAATTCATTCAAAGTGAAAGGCGAGAATCTTCATATCAGCCTCCACTTCATGAGGACTTTACTTCTCCATTACCTTCTCAACCAATGAGTTCAGAGGTTCCACCAGCCACACGAAAACGAGATAGGATAGAGTTTGAAACAAAATCGAGCACATCAAAGAATCCTGACCAAGATATTATGCATAAGCTCTCTTACAACCTTGAGAAGGTAGCTTCTAAGATTGAATCAATTGGTGATGTAGATGATAATTGTTGGGATGCTATTAAGGAAGTCCCAAACTTGGAGAATCGTACTCGGTACAAGGTGCTTGACTTACTTAATACTAGATCAAAGAAGATGGCTTTCCTGAAAATGACAATCGAAGAGCGCTTGGAATGGATAGACTATAAGTTAAATGGATGATTGATTTTTGGTGGCATAAATGAGTGATAAACATTGTGTTAAAATGTTTACTAATATTTTTTTGAATTGCTTTTTAATTATTGAACTGATAGCAAATTTGAACTTTTGGATTATTTCTATTCTATAATTACTCCGTTTTTTTATTGAACATATCTTGTTTGGTTAGACATATGATGTTTTTTCATGGATTCATAGCTTTTTTTTATTTTCGTTACTTGTTTTATGTCAGGTGGTTAATTTAAATGTCAAATATCAATGTGCACAACGTAGATGAACAAATGGAAGAAGAAGAACTGGAAGAAGAATTACATGAAACTTTTGAGTATTTGTTGATCCAAATTTTTGAGATCTTATATGTGCTAAATGAGCACATAATTAACATTCATAGAGAACGTGTCCATCCTCCCTTAACTAGACAATCAACAACTACAAGTGGATACGATTATATTCATAGAATATTAAAAGAGGATCCAACAAATTTTCGAGAAATTTACAGAATGTACCCCGATATTTTTTTAAAATTATGCACCATTCTTAGAGAAAGAACACCCTTACAAGACACAAGATACATTTGTGTTGAAGAAATGCTTGCCATGTTTTTACTTATTGTTGGTCAAAATACTCGATATTGCTTGATTCGTAAAACATTTGGTCGATCACACTACAATACTAGTCAAAACTTCAACAAGATGTTGAGAGCATTAAACAGCATTGCAGTAGATATGATGGCTAAACCTGGATCAGCTGTACCAGAAAGAATAAGAGAGAGTACAAGATTCTACCCTTACTTTAAAGTAAGTAATGAAATTCTTATATTATTTTGTTTTGTTGTTTTTATTGTTGTAATTATTGTTATTGCTATTCATGTTGTTGGTGCAGGATTGCATTGGAGCTATTGATGGAACTCATATTCCAGCGACAGTGTCTAGGCGTGATAATAACAGTTACCGTAATCGCCATGGAGTAATTTCTCAAAATGTTTTGGCAGCTTGTAACTTTGATTTAGAATTCATTTACGTACTCAGCGGATGGGAGGGATCTGCTCATGATTCACACGTGTTGGCTGATGCTTTATCAAGAAATAATGGACTTAAAGTGCCACAAGGTATATATTTGTTTCCTATATATTACATGACTATTTATATTTTTTGTAACTTTCAAAGATTATGTGAATTATTCATTAGTTAATTATTTACAAATATGATTTGATAGGTAAATATTTTTTAGTGGATGGTGGATATCCAAATCGACGTCAATTCTTGGCTCCTTTTCGAGGTGTACGTTATCATCTTCAAGAATTCACAGGTCAAGGTCGTCACCCTGAAGATGCTAAAGAGTTGTTCAATCTTCGTCATGCTTCTTTGAGGAATGTTATAGAGCGGACATTTGGTATATTTAAATCACGGTTCAAAATATTCAAGATGGCCCCTCCATTTCCATATACGACCCAAACAGAGCTTGTATTGGCTTGTGCTGGATTACACAATTTTCTTCGAAAGGAGTGTCGATGTGATGAATTTCAAATTGAACCAGATAATGAAGCTCAATTGTCTTCATCGGCACAAGTTTATGGAGATGACAACTTTGATCAGTTATTTGATACTCAAGAACAACAACGAGCAAGAGCTAATGCATGGAGGGATACCATAGCCAATGGAATGTGGAGCGATGTTGATCAAATTGTCAATAATGATTAGATTTTTTTATGTAAAAGTCTACTTATTATTTTGATTGTTCATTTTAATAAAATTTTGTTATGAACTTATAAAAATATTGTTCATTAATATGTTGAATTGACATAAAGAATTGAAATTTTGATTTCAATAAATTGGATAGTTCATTTGTCGTTTTTCACAAATTAAATTTATTTAACCTTTAAGTAAGTAAAATTTATTTACATTTTCATAAATAAAAAAATTTAAAATTGAATAGGTTATACATGTCCAATAATTATTTAAAAGAAATTAATAAAAAAATAAATCACAATTATAAAAATTTACAAAAGTCGACAAAAATCTTGAAAAAAAGTCTATAAGACTCTATGAAATATGTTTTACAATTCCATGAGATTCTATAAAAGTAAATCAAAATCCATCTAACTCCATAAAAGTCCACCTTTTAAAAAAAATCATTAAAAATTTAGATTGAATACACCCTTCGCGTCGGATTAGGCAAACTTCTTTACACAATAACAACTGTTAAAAATCCCATCTTTCGCAATGGATTCAATCCCAGCTACGATCTGCGATATTACGTGATTCCCTCTTCACAATCCTAATTTGGGTAACTGTGCTTTCACGATAAAACCCAAATTATTCATAGTTTTTGCTCAAATATACATAAATTAATCTTCGGGATCAGAAAGAGAAAAGAAATGGGTGCTTCTGCATCTGTCCCAGAAAAATCCATCCATGATTTCACTGTCAAGGTATCTTTTATTGTCACCTTAATCGATCCTTCTTGTGTGTACGTGGGATTATTAGAAATAAAATTTGGTTGCCAAAAATCTACAAAAAGTTTAAAATATTTCTCGTTGGTGGGTCTATTCTGATGTCTTCTCATAGTTAATAAAATTTGGTTCTCTTTGTCATTCTGAGCAGGATAGCAAAGCTAAAGATGTAAACCTTAGCAATTACAAAGGGAAGGTCTTGCTTGTTGTTAATGTTGCTTCCAAATGGTTCGTTTTCATTATCTTTCTTGCTCTAAAATTTATTTTTTCAGCGCATCTTATTTTTTTTTGAGGTTTTGATTGTTTCGGTGGAAATGATCTTTATTTTTTGGGCTTTTGATTATCTTTGCTGAAAAAACAGCGGGTTCACGAATTCAAACTACACTCAATTGTCCGACCTTCACTCCCGTTACAAGCATAAAGGTCAGTTCTTTGTATCTTTACTTATTTCAGCTGTTAATATGATGCCAGAATTATTTGTTAAGTCGTTTTTTGTGGTGTTCTACATAGTTGCCAAGGTTTAGGATTTGGTGAATACGATCACATTTGGTATTTGGTTCTTTTCTTTCATTACATTTTTGTGTTTGGATCTTCAAGAATGAAACTTGTAAGCGGGCATCACTGCATTTGGTACTAAAACCTCTGCTAGCCATCACATCATTTGGTACTACAACCTCTGCTACATCGACCATTTACCATGTGTCCTGTCAGTGGTCATTCGAAAAATGTCCAATCAGTCAATGTAGCCTGATTGCAGTGGAAGAGCTGGATTGTGTCTGATATGATGGCTAGTACGAGATAGCCGATCTCCAAGAAATTAAGCAAGAAGAAGAGAAGAGAAACCAGAAGTTGCAGAGAAGAAACTTGTTGCATAAATGTTCCAGAATGAATTACATCAGTATTCTCCGTTATTTATGTATTCAGTAGAAACTAATTCTCCCATCTCTTTCCAACCCTCAAGTAAAGTTGGTTACCTAATCTGCTAATTTCTTTGTAATGATTCTTCTCTTTTGCTTTTCTTCACTTCGTGGCCTTCTTTGTATTATTACCCACTTTGTCGAAAAGCACTTCGCCCCAAGGTTGAAAGTGGGAAATGTGTGCCAAAAGTCAGGCAAGAGCCTTCCATGAAGTTTTTTTTTTCCTCCAACGGCAACTCGTCCCTCTGAACCAATATTTGAGAGATCAACATTTGCACCTCTTTTTTTGGCGATTAGGAATAGCTAGAAGAGTGATTATTGGTTGATTTGCTGTTGAATCCACTGACAATGAAAATACTGGAACATGCTATGGACCTTTAAACTCAGCAACAACACTTGAAACAAGAAAGGCAATTTGTCACAACCAATTCCGCAGACCAAGCACCACATCAGCGGCCGAAAGATCTGGTTTACAAGAGACACACGCACGGTCGATTTAAAACCAAGGATTAGGATCTTTTTCCTTAGCTGTTTGATTTGTTTTCGATAGGATTTGGTAATTAGGATCAGGTTGTTATCTTTTCAAATTTTAGGATATGGTTGGGAGTTATCTGTAGGTTTGGGAGCTAGGATTCTTTTGTATTTATACCCATTCAAGGTTGAATAAAAGAAGGAAGAATTTTTCCCGCATAAACAATTACTAAGAGATCGAGAGGTTCTCTCTATCGAGCCTCACTCGTATCCTTACAATTGGTCGTCAAGGAAGGAAGTCTAACAAAACAACTTGGAATCTGGATTCCAAGGTTTCAGTTAGTAATCGGCCCGTTACACGATCAGTTTCAAGGGAACACGACAAAGTGGTATCAGAGCAGGGTGTAATGGGTGATTCGGCCATCTCGAAACAACTGGATGCATTCATGAAAATGTACATAGAGGACAAGAAGGCACAGGACCTGATTCAACAAGGATTTCGAGAACAACTGGAAGAGCTTTCCCTCTCTTTGGCGGCTGTTCGAACAGAATCCCTGCAAAATAATGATGTTGACAGTAACGCGAGAGGCTCCAACGATTCTCGACGCGGCGGACCCGAGAGGGGAGAAAATTTTTTCGGCGGGCAGCGCTATACACGGCTAGACCTTCCTCGATATGATGGGCTTGCTGATCCACTCGGGTGGCTCACCCACTGTGAATTTCTCTTCCGACATCAGAACACACCGATCCACGACCGGGTAGGGATCGCAGCATTTCATTTGGAGGGGGATGCGCAATTATGGTTCCTAAAGGTAGAAGAGAACAGCCCCAACATGACGTGGAATGAATTCAAGGAGCAATGCCACTTACGTTTCGGCCCAATCCTACGCTGCACTAAATTGGGAGAACTCTCTAAATTGAGGCAGACAAGTTCCGTGGAAGACTACCAGAAAAAATTCGAACACTTAATGGCGAGGACGACCAACCTATCACAAGATCAGCTGGTGGAACTTTTCATTAGCGGACTACATGAGGGTATTGCAGCAGAGGTCCTCATCCATCTTCCGCTGGACTTACCTAGAGCAATGCGCCTCGCAAGATTATATGATGTACGCTCTGGTGCGCACTCCTCACATCCTACGAACCATATTCGCCGTAATGCTGTCCAGCAATCAACAGGTCCGTTTATCCGGCGACTAAATCGCTCCGAGATGGAAGAACGCAAGGCGAAAGGACTGTGTTATAATTGCGATGAATTATACCTTCCAGGGCATCGCTGTAAGAAGTTGTTCTGGATTGAAGCCATGGATGATGCAATACAGCACGATGACCAAAACCCCCCTATTGATGAAGAAGAGCCCGCGGTTTCACTTCATGCTTTAACAGGTACACAGGGGGCGCAAACCATGCAAATCAAGGGCTCGATCTCACGTAATTCACTCCTTGTCTTAATTGATTCGGGCAGCACACATTGCTTTCTGGATAAATCATTAGCTCAAGGTCTGGGGCTCCCAATGGAAACCAAAGCTACTCTCCGGGTCTTGGTGGCAAATGGGCGACGAATTCCTTGTGCAGGAGTTTGTCATAACGTGGTTTTACGATTGGGAGAATATAAATTTTGCATTGATTTTGTTATTATTCCCTTGGGAAGTTTTGGGGCGATCCTAGGGGTCAATTGGCTCAAACTGTTGGGATCCATCCAATGGGACTTCGCCAAAATGCATATGCAGTTTATGTCTCATGGGCAGAAAGTTACACTACAAGGAAACATCATGGACCACCCTAGATCAAGTGGCCACCTCGCTGCCTTACACTTACAGAAGGGCAGGGATCAAGAGCTACACGACCTCCTCCTAGGATTTGCAACAGTCTTTGCGGAACCTTCGGACCTACCCCCCCTTCGCAACTTCAGTCACAAGATCATTCTAGAACACGGGACAAGCCCCATTGCTGTCCGCCCATATCGTTATGCACACGCCCAGAAGGATGAGATAGAGAGGCAATGTACCGAGATGCTGTCCAAGGGGTTTATTCGACACAGCACATCTCCGTTCTCCTCACCCGTCATCCTAGTTCCTAAAGCCGATAAAACTTGGAGGTTTTGTGTCGATTACCGGGCTCTAAACGCTAAAACAATCAAGGACAAGTTTCCTATACCCATCATCGAGGAATTATTGGACGAGCTATTTGGTGCTTCCTTCTTTACAAAACTAGATCTACGCTCAGGCTATCACCAAATTCGCATGGATCCCGGAAGCATTCCCCTGACAGCATTCCGAACGCACCATGGGCACTACGAATTTGTGGTTATGCCATTCGGTCTCACCAACGCACCAGCCACATTCCAGGCCCTTATGAACTTTGTGTTCCAAGCGTATCTACGGAAGTTCGTTCTCGTCTTTTTTGACGACATTTTGATTTTTAGCCCTACATGGGAAAGTCATTTACATCACCTGCATATAGTTCTCACGACACTGCAGCAACACCAGTTTTTCTTAAAACGCTCCAAGTGTTTCTTTGCTCAACAGGAAGTCGCATACTTGGGCCATGTGATCTCCCAATCAGGGGCTAAGGTTGATATGTCCAAAATTGAGGCCATAACAGATTGGCCACTACCAACCTCACCAACAGCTTTACGTGGGTTTCTCGGGTTGACGGGGTATTACCGTCGTTTTGTCCAGAATTACGGATTGATTGCTGCACCGTTAACGGCTCTGCTTCGGAAAAATTCCTTCAAGTGGTCCACGGATTCCACCACAGCATTTGAGAAACTTAAAAAAGCCCTCACTACAACCCCGGTACTCACTCTTCCGAATTTTTCCAAGCCCTTTGTCGTAGAATGTGATGCTTCGGACTCGGGTATTGGGGCAGTACTTCAGCAAGGCGGCTGTCCCATTGCTTTTTTCAGTCATTCATTCGCCCAGCAGCACAGAAAATTACCAGCCTACGAGAAGGAGCTAATGGGTTTAACAAGGGCAATCCGTCATTGGCGCTCATATTTTTGGGGCCAACCTTTTGTCGTCCGCACAGACCACTACAGTCTCAAGTACCTACTAGAACAACGGATTGCAACACCATCCCAACAACGCTGGCTTTGCAAGTTATTGGGGTTTGATTTCACCATCGAATACAAATCTGGGAGTTCTAATACAGTAGCAGACGCCTTGTCACGACGAGATTCTCCTACGATGTGCGCCACAGCTGTCTCCACCCCTTCGTGGGATTTTCTAGCTGATATTAAAGCAGAACACGCCCACTCGGACGAAATACAACAGCTGATTAAGGACAATACAGGTGCACAACCGCAGCCCAAGTGGGCTTATGCTGAAGGCATTTTACTGTATAATTCGCGTATATTTTTACCCAAGACTTCCCCATTGATATCTCGAATTCTTGGAGCCCTGCATAACTCGTACCATGAAGGGTATCAAAAGACGTTTCAGCGAGTGCATCGCGACTTCTATTGGACAGGAATGCGACGCCAGGTGAAGGACTTTGTGGCCACTTGTTTGGTTTGCCAACGGAATAAAGTTGAACATCTTCAACCGGCAGGACTCCTCCAACCCCTGCCAGTACCTCACCAGATCTGGGCAGATATCTCAATGGATTTTGTGGAGGGCCTCCCTTCCTCACATGGAAAAAGTGTGATCTTCGTTGTGGTGGACCGCTTCTCAAAGTACGCTCATTTTATTGCAATCTCTCACCCCTATACTGCTGTATCAGTGGCCCGCATATTCTTCGACTATGTGTTTAAACTGCATGGCCTACCCGAATCCATTGTCAGCGATCGGGATGTCACCTTCACAAGTTCATTCTGGAAAGAGTTGTTTTGTTTACAAGGGACCAAACTTTGTTTCAGTTCTTCATACCACCCTCAATCGGATGGACAAACGGAGGCTGTTAATCGAGTCTTGGAGATGTATTTACGTTGTTTTACCAGTGACTACCCGAAGAAGTGGGGGGAATGGCTCGCTTGGGCGGAGTATTGCTACAATACAAGCTTCCATTCTTCATTGCGAGCCACCCCGTTCGAGATCATCTATGGGAGACAGCCGCCTAGTCTCTTATCGTATTGCCAAGGGGTAGCTCGCCTCGAAGCTGTAGATCAAGCACTGATGTCTCGAGACAGGGTACTCCGGGACGTCAGAGAAAGGCTACTGCATGCACAAAATCGGATGAAGGTGCAATACGACAATAATCACCGGGAACTACAATTCAATATCAATGATCTGGTCTTGTTAAAACTCCAACCGTATCGCCACTTAAGTCTGGCGGCACGAGCAAACAGGAAGTTATCTCCGCGTTTCTATGGACCTTTTAAGGTGTTGGAACGTATTGGGTCGGTTGCCTATAAACTCGAGCTCCCTGAGACTACCAAAATGCACCCCGTTTTCCACATTTCATTCTTAAAACCTTTTCGGGGAACAGAAACATCCGAGGCCACGTTACCAGCTCTTCCCTCGGGCGAGCAGCTACTTGCTCCTCAAGCTATCCTTGACCAGCGAGTTCACAAGGGGAGAACAGAGTTGTTAATTCACTGGCAAGGGCTGTCACCAGCAGAAGCTTCATGGGAAGATGTGGCATTATTCTCAGAGCGGTTTCCAGCCTTTGTGTTTGCGGACAAACACCAATCTCAGGGGGTGGGTGATGTCACAACCAATTCCGCAGACCAAGCACCACATCAGCGGCCGAAAGATCTGGTTTACAAGAGACACACGCACGGTCGATTTAAAACCAAGGATTAGGATCTTTTTCCTTAGCTGTTTGATTTGTTTTCGATAGGATTTGGTAATTAGGATCAGGTTGTTATCTTTTCAAATTTTAGGATATGGTTGGGAGTTATCTGTAGGTTTGGGAGCTAGGATTCTTTTGTATTTATACCCATTCAAGGTTGAATAAAAGAAAAAAAAAGAATTTTTCCCGCATAAACAATTACTAAGAGATCGAGAGGTTCTCTCTATCGAGCCTCACTCGTATCCTTACAATTGGTCGTCAAGGAAGGAAGTCTAACAAAACAACTTGGAATCTGGAGTCCAAGGTTTCAGTTAGTAATCGGCCCGTTACACGATCAGTTTCAAGGGAACACGACACAATTGCACCAAAATATGAGTGATCTCTCTGAGCGTTGATTCTTAAAAGTCTGTATGAGCAGCCATCAGTTGAAAATTCATTTCTAGAGTAGAATCTTGAAATTCTTGGTCTATTTTTCTGGAATTCTGCTCATAATCTCTGATATCTTCAGTCTCAACCAAGAAAAAAGATACTTTGCTTTTATAATTATGCCCAAGGAAGTATTTGGCGTCACAATTATAACTTAAATCTGTCTCTCTTTGAGCTTCCATTTCCTCTGAAAAGAGTTTCTTAATGGAGATGGATGGTCGATTCTTGAGTTGCTTAGGAAACTTGTCAGACTGAGGTGTTGGTAATGAAGGAGACAGGCCGATGCTCCTTGAATTCCTACTGCCTTCTCGATCTCCCCTGAGAAACGTGGCACATCAAGACGCAGCGATTTTAATTGACTGAATTGATCTGGCGAATTGCAATTCCATGTTTGAGCATTGCGATTAAGTGTTGATGGCAGTTGAATATCTGAAGGATCATGTGAGCTGCTATCAATTTGTCCTATTTTTGCATCAATCTGCTGCAATCAGATAGTCAATTCGTGACCTTGAGAGACAGTCAATAGTTTCGTTCTGCTTCTCGATCAACACTACATGATGTTCTTGTAGGGCTGTTACTTTGGAAAGAATATCTTCTAATCGATCTTATCTTGGCTGCAGCCATAAACTCAAGCTCAATGAGAGCACCAAATGATGTGATGGCTAGTTCGAGATAGCCCATCTCCAAAAAATTAAAGAAGAAGAAAGAAGAGAAGAGAAACAAAGTTGCAGAGAAAAAAATTTGATTTGCATAAATGTTCCAGAATGAAATACATCACCATTCTCCTTTATTCTATATATATATTGCAGTAGTAACTAATTCTCCCATCTCTTTCTGACCGTTGATCCCCTTCTTTCCAACTGCCAATTAAAGTTAGCTACCTAATCTGCTAGTTTCTTCAGAATGATTCTTGCTCTTTTGCTTTTCTTTACTTTCGTGGCCTTCTTTGTTGTCTAGCAGGTGCGGGCCCCTATGTTTAAAACCTATTACCAAATATGTTTCTTATTGTGTAAAATGTAATTTCGCCTGTCTTACATTTGAATCTTTTTGTAAGGTTTTTAGTTCCATTGCTCTAAATATGAATTCCTGCCTTTGCCACCATCTAAGTAAAATACATGACATAATAAGTGTATGAGAAGATTTGAATATACCTGTATCTTTTATACGATGAAACTGTCATAGGTTTTGAGATATTGGCCTTCCCTTGCAATCAATTCTTGCGTCAAGAACCGGGAACAAGTCAAGAAGCAGAACAATTTGCTTGCACCAGATTCAAGGCTGAATACCCTATCTTTCAGAAGGTAAGTAATTCTGTGTTAGAAGTTTTTTTTTTTTTTGGATACAGCGTTGGAAGTTTTATATAATTGCATCCCCTGTTTAAAATTGTGAGTATAAAAGAGTAGCCGGGGAGTTCTGTGGCAATAGGGACTGACAACTTTACACTTATAGTAAAATCATGACAAAATTAAAATTTTAATTTCTGAGCAGACTTATACAGAACATATATATTCAGGGTTTGCTCCTGTATGCCATGGAAAACGTCTCATATTATGTAAAATTATTGTCCTTTTGTGTTAAAATATAACTTTTTTTTTCTCTTTGAAACTCTGATGCATGTTGATAAAATTGCAATAAATTTCTACAAAAAGGTAAAAGTGAATGGTTCGGACGCAGCACCAGTTTATAAGTTCCTGAAAGCAAGTAAAAGCACTTTATTTGGGTCTAGCATAAAATGGAATTTTACCAAGTTTCTAGTCGACAAAGATGGCCGTGTGATCAAACGTTATGGAACCTCTACCTCTCCATTGGCGATCGAGGTATCTCCCTTTCCCGCTCCCACCTCTCTATACCTACATGAATAAAATGTCTCAGCAAAGATTAATGCAGGCGTTCTTTGACAATTAAGCTTCAATACTTTCTTGCAGGCAGATATAAAGAAAGCACTGGGAGAACTTTAAAGCAACTATATTCAGCAGCAGAATGAATAGAATCAGTATGAATAACGATTCCGCCTTGTTCATTATTCTATATGAATCAAGATTGTAGATTTTCTTTTCTCTTTTTTGTTCAATGATCTAAGTTCAAATCTGGGCTATGTATTGTTAGACTAGGTCATACGAGTTTATTAGTCTAACTGGCAATCTTTGCTCATATGTTGCTTCCTCGGATTCCTTGTGTTATTCTCTCTCTCATTTAGTTGTTGCGACACCTATTTTGAGTCTATATGCATGTGTTACGTATTATTACATCTTTCTCGTATCAACCATGCATGGCTGTCTTTTTATGTTTCGAGATTTTAGTTACAGTTTTCGTGGGTCATGTAAGATTTTTTCCCTTAATGCCTAGAGATAGTGGTAGTCCCTATTGTGAGCCATTTGATTACCTTGAACATGATGAATCACCAAAAAATCTGTTTTTTTTTTAAAAGTTTTCTTTTTCCAAGAAAATGTTGTGTTTGAATCGAGAAATTGTTTTGGAAAAAAAAATTTTTAATAGCAAAAATTCACGAGTCAAAAAATGTAACTTTAAATCTTTAGCGTTAGCTTCGTTTTAAAAAATAAAGTTATCTTCTTCATTACTGTAACTAAACGCGAAATGACGTCTACTTTGACAAAGAAAACACAATAAAGCAGACCCACTTTATAAAATGTTAATCTTTTTTTTTTAAAAAAATAAAATAAAATAAAATTTTACAGTCTTCTACATCCAAATCAGCCTTAAATTCTTGAAAATAGCGCTTAAATTATATTTGGATAAAATATTATTTGATTTGAAGCTATTGCCATTCCATTTAACTAAATTACTAAAAAATACACTCAATATAAATTCATCAAAATAATCAAATGAAATCGAAATCAAGATTCGAAACACCTAAGTTCAAATGTACACTTGGCTCCACTTGAAACAATCTTAAATATTTTAAAATAAAATTTGGATCTGAGAAATTCAAATTTGAAACATTTGATAGACAGAAATTTATGAGAGTTCTCTATTCAAACATAAAATATAATTATCATCAAATTCAAGAATTTGACAACAAGACATGAAGATAAGATAGGACCCTTTCATATGCTTCGCTTTAGTGGAACATGAGGAGATATGCCTGTATGTGTGAATGGACCCCCTTGCTAATTGAGTTTACATGATATGGACCATGGCCCGATCATCCGTCCTAGTCAGACAGCCGCCAGTCAAGGCGTGTGTCCGATAAATGGGCCAGCTCATATTGTTGAAAACATGGTGATTGTATCGTAGATTAACAACATATGTTGGACTGAGGTGGAAATCCATTATTCTAGAGCTCTACTCGTTACGTATCAATACTCTCATGAGATAAGACTAAAATCGTTAAAAAAATTGAAATATGAAAGATTATTATGAAGATTCGATAATCTAGTAGACCAAAATCGAAAAAAAAGTAAACATAAAATATCAAAATTTATAGTTTTATCAAAGCAGATGACTATGTTTGTAGAGTTTTATTTGCTTCCCCATGATTTTTTGGGTTTAGCCAGAGCTCCCGATGGATGTCGCTGCCAGAAAAT
Organism: Primulina huaijiensis; assembly: GCF_012295235.1. Lineage (NCBI taxonomy): Eukaryota > Viridiplantae > Streptophyta > Magnoliopsida > Lamiales > Gesneriaceae > Primulina > Primulina huaijiensis. The sequence continues at coordinate 8,168 of NW_027356344.1, read as the reverse complement.
ATCAGTGGCCGACATGTCAAAGGTCTTAATTTGGTTGAATCTAATTTGATGGCAGAGAAATGCACGTGACTTGGTGTGGAATGCATGTTGATATTTCGTTATCAAGGCGTGGCAGTTGAGGCAATGATGATATCTTGATAGGTAAGATGTCCAATTTGCACGACCAAGATATATTCGTACGAATATTAAAAAAAAATTAGATAATATAAAATTGTAATCTTTCTTTACAAATTGTGAATGCCATTTGTTCCACCACTCTCGATAATTGAAAGGTAAAATATCACATCTAGGTGACTTGCTAAACTTTCAAGATTCACAGCAGTTGGTAATAGAGAACTTTATTTCCTCTAAATTTAGAAATTATTGAGCATTTTTAAAGAAAAGGGTTTTCTAATCTCTCACCAGTCATCACTTTTTGCCTTCTGATATGAAACTACAATCCATTCAATTTACTTGGTCTAGTCCCAAACTTGTTAGTCTTACATGCTTATTATATATTTATTTATGTCTCCTTTTATACATGGAAATTAGGGTGTCGTATGCTATCAAGGCAATCAATCCATACAATTTCGTTTGTCTCAAAGTCAACCATCAACAGTTGTTCTTTAGCCTCCACTTGTTCCATATCCATATCTTTGACAAATCCATACACTTGCATTCGATCTGCAAGGTATTAAAATATTGAAGATAAACTTTACTTACATTCAAATCATTTATGTGATTGTACATGGGCAGATGTTCATTTCTCGCTTGTTCAAGAAATCTGTTCACGGAGAAGTTTTTTTTACTCTCCACATAGAGATTCTTGCTGTAAATCAATTTGTCCGTATAGGAAGCAACGAATTTCATTTTCTTGAATGTGCTATGAATATCAAATTTTATGATATAGTTTCCTTTCTTTTCAAATCCCATCCTTGATTAAGAGCAACCAAATTGAAGTACTGCCAGTAATTCTATACAAATATTTTCACCAAATACAATAATTTTTCAAAAAGCCAACAATTATTTCAGACAGAATGCCTTATCCTAGATCATGTAAGGGGGGAACAGTCATGGCCCTCTACATGCACAAGTTGATAGCAAGTCATTTCTTTAAAGTAGGTCAGGCAAGGAGACAAAGCTTACAAGTTTTGTTTGTCATCTTAGCGTTTTTCTAGTGCAGTGAATGAACCCTAATTTTCGACCCTTTAATTTTTAAATTATAAGGGCCATGTTTTTTTGCTTTCACCACTAATTTTAATTCACATCCACACCCTCATACTATATAAAGGCAGCATATACCATTCATCCCCCACACACTTTTCCACTTCACAAACTAGTATTATATTCCAGGCTTTTCCCTGCAGCAGGAAAACAAAGAAGTTCTTGCATCATAGACATGGCAACAATTGGTTCAGTCTTTCCAGTTAGAAGTTCGAAAGTTGGGTTGACCCGACGCTGTTCGAAGCAAATCAGAGAGCAAAGGGCGAGGCTTTATATTATATGGAGATGTACTGTGTTGCTTATGTGTTGGCATGATTGAAAATCAAGATCCTTGGCAGCTGACATGTAATAGGAGATCACTTAGTCTTCGTGTTTTTCGATTTCTAGTAGATTAATTTAGAGGAGTGGTTTCAATCTGTAAATATATAGCTTGAATCCCGGTTGTGAAATTTTGGATGGTACATGTTATGTAATATAGAAATGCAAATCTTGCGACATTCTGAACTTTTGCAGATGACACTTATATGCCATGGTTTCTTGGTGATAATATGTGTATATGGTTTTGCATTGAAATTTTGAATAGTTTTTCTTGGTGAAGATAAAGTTACTTTCATCAATTTGATTATATATATGAATATATTATTTTGAAATTTAGTAACTAAACACTTCTTTTGAAATAAAAACGAATTTCCAAGTTAAAGTAAATTGAGGAATAAAAGAGATCTGGATAAAGATCGGACATTCAAACACGAACTTCTAGACAATTTTCCTTTATTAATAAGAATATGACATATTTTAGTCTTTGAATCAGTATTTTCTTGTTCCGGTTACGAGTACTTCAAGTACAAATTGAATCAATTATCGATGTATGGGGGAAAACAAGGGGCTGGCAGATGGCTGGTTTGAAATTGGAAATCTTATAATAAAATATATAAACTATACCCACAAATGAACACTAAAAATTACATTACGTATAGGAAGAAGCATGTACAAAATGCATAGAATTCCAACTTCCCAATCACAATCTTGAAGTAATCTTACAAGTACTATATATATAGCAACCCCTCGTTCTTTGTAAAGTTAAAATTAGCACACATAGTACCATGCACCAAAACATTACCGCTAAATCCTACCCTTTCGGATTCGACGTCAAATTGCCACAAGTTGTCTTCTATTTGATGGCCACCGATCACAATTGGCGGCGCCTTCGGGTGGTCTCCGCCGTCCAAGAACCCCAAGCACCATGCGTCGACGCCACCACGAAAGATCCTGACCATCGAATTCGACCCGAAAATCCTCCAAACCGCATCATCATTCTGCATCACAAGATCAACGGTGGGAACCGCCGGCCCCACCGGCGTGTCCGCAATATCATCAGCGTTGTAGCAGATGCTAAACGGTTTCACGGGTTCTCTTACTTTGAGGTCGGCCGCAGCAGATTCATTCACAAAAGCTTCTGCGAAAGCTTTAAAAATGGCTGACCGTAAAGTGGTGTACGGAGTCATCGTGCTAATCTTGGTCGGAACGAGGCCCTCGTTAGTCAACCATATGACTTTTTCGTTGACTTTTATTGAAGTCAAACCTATGAAATACCCATTGGAGAGCTGTGGCGACAAGAGTGGCGTGTAAATAAGGTGCTTTGAAAGGTCGATTTCGGGTAAAAAGTAGTACGGCCCGGGAGAACCGAAGAACACTACGCCTGGAGCCGACGGCGAACCGGACAAACAGAGCGTAAATAGGAACTTCTCCTTGAAGGATTTGCTCAGCTGCGCAGGAACCGACAGCTTAGAACGGCCGAACCCGGCGGAACCAGACGTACCTTTGACATGGGCTTTGTGAAAAGGTCCTTTTGTGCACGAGAAGATGAAATTATGGATCGTACCGAATGGACCCGGGTTACGCCCGTTTGTGACGGGCAAGGATAACGAGTCCATCAAAGCTTCACCCATCACTGTCGATTTCCGGGCACCTGAATCTGTGAAATGGAGGGCGCACGAGTTGTTAGAACAACCCGGACCCGCCAACCCGGAGCAAACGGAGCATGAGTGTGGACCGAGCGAACTGCACAAAGGGGAACCGCAGGGGATGGAGTGATAACTCGAGGAGGCGTAGTTCTTGGAACAGTCAATGAGAGTGAAGGTGGCACCAAGGTCAAGAAGTAAATATACTTGTCGAGGAGGTGTTCTTAAGTAAATTGGCAGCGTATACTTTTCTGCTGCAGAATCTTTTGTAACGGGTACCAAGAAAGCTGGAAACGAGGCTCGAAAAAGAGAAGAAATTGCGAGGATGAAGAAAAAAGAAGCAATTTTAAGAGCCATTTTAATTCGAACTCTGTTTTGCAGTATGTAGAAAGTGGAAGGATGAATATTTTATCACAAAAATCTCAATGTTAAAGTGCAATTCCTTGACACGTAAATCAGCAAACGTCACAGAAAAAGCTTGAAATGCTGGAGAAGGGAGGGAGTGGTTTATCCCAAATGACATCAGAAGAAGATCAAAGGACAAATGTATGAGTTTGATGATGATATTCATTTAATTGAAATTGTTTCCTGCAAGTTGACATCATCAGGTTTGATTTTGATCATGTACATACAATTTCTTATGCCATCATAAGTTTTAGATAAATATAATTTTTTGATCATGTACATACAATTTCTTATGCCATCCCTAGCTTTGTGCATCCATGGTTATGTAAATTGAACAATAAACTCAACTTGAAAGCTTGTTTCCCAAAATTTCTACCATTATTTATTTCATATATAATGTTGTTTTTTCTTGTATAATATTTTTGTATTTTAAATTCCCTTTTCTATTTTCGTTAATGGTAAATTTTTAAACAACTATTATTTAATAATAAAATAATAGTAATTTATTGAAGCTACCCTACCCTCTCAAGGCCGGTAAGTAAGCAGCCCAAAGCATTTACTTAAGGCCCAAGCCCAAGCATGGCACCGTCTCACTCAGAAACGACTGAACATTTTACTATTGCCCTAAAACCCAACAATTCAGCGCTGGATTTTGCTTCTTTGTTCGAAACCCTAGCTCCGTAAAACCTTCCGGTTGCAACGATGAAGCTCGTAAGGTATGTTCTTGTACCAGACTCTTTTGTTACTGTATTATGCCATCTTATTGTGCTCAAAATTCGTTCTAATTTGCTTTTAAAAAATATGCTATCTATACATTTTGTGAAATTGACCAGGTTTTTGATGAAATTGAACAATGAGACTGTGTCGATTGAGCTGAAGAACGGCACCGTTGTTCATGGCACTATTACTGGTTTTTCTCTTTCCTCCCCGCAATTTCTGTGTTCGTAGTTATTTTATTTTATTTTTTCTCATTTGTAGTTAGTATTTTCGATTAGATTTATCTGGGAGGGAAGAAGTAGTTCTGTGGCTATTCTTGTTACACTCTAATTAAGCGGGAAATAGGCCGAAGTATTCAACGGTGATAATTTCGGGTTTTTGGTATCCCACATTTCCTGGAGTGAAACCTGAATCAATCAGTTCTAGGGCCAGTATCGAGCTGTTACATGATATTTAGATCTGAATTTAGAAATAAATAAAGTTGCTGGTGGATTATAAATCATACTTGTGTTGCATAAGATTTGATCTTCTCATAATTCTATTTGGGTCTTTAACTCTTATGCTTGTGATGCTGAATTGCTTGACTTAAAGGTCGAACACGGCATGTTGTGGCTATATGGTGGCGCAGTCAATTCACGTTTTGTCATTTGGTATCATGGGTGAAACCGAGCTATCTTTTAGGATGTGTTAGACCGAAAAAGATTTGATTCATTTATGAATTGGTGTTTCCCTGATTTATGCCAGTTTAGCTTGTTCGTACCAATGTTCACCATGTTTTCAAAGCAGTTTTCCTGTTAATTACCCATGAAGATTGTATTTCAATAATACTTCCTGATAAAAGTGTTAAACTGCTTCATGAGTGGTGAGCCGTTTGTCTTCATGTTTTTTCCCCATAACTTTGTTTGTAATTTTGTTCAGTATGAGATAACAACAAATGACTGATATTTATTTCCGGTTTTTTGTTGGCTGTTTATCTAGAATAGTAGTTGTAGCTGATTTCTTTTCTATGTGTATTTGACTTGCTACATATCTTGTGGTTGTTTATCTGCTGTATTTCAGAATTCTTTATAATGTTAAAATTGACGTTTAAAGCCATGATACCCCGACTTTATTGAATTGATCAAATAATTTGGCACAAATTTCTGTAAAAAATTCTCTTGGCTTATAGTGGGCTTGTATTTGATACTAATTGACAAAATTATACACTTTGGGAAATTCGTAATTCTATTTACATTTGGCAGGAGTTATTCATTTATACTCACTCAATTGAGCGTGATCAAAAAATGAAGCTACATGCAGTTAGTGACTTCACTTCTGTTTGCTTTCATAGGTGTTGATATCAGCATGAATACACATCTAAAGACGGTAAAGCTCACCTTCAAGGGAAAGAATCCAGTCACCATGGATCACCTGAGCGTAAGGGGTAACACCATCCGCTATTACATCCTTCCTGACAGCTTAAATCTCGAGACATTGTTGGTGGAAGAGACACCGAGGGTCAAGCCCAAGAAGCCAACAGCTGGTATGAATGAAATAATTCTCACTTTATTTACGATTTGGATTTCTTTACTTTCAGATGTATTTGATGATTTCTTATTTTATGTGGATTCAGGGAAACCTTTGGGTCGGGGTCGTGGCCGCGGACGTGGGCGTGGGCGAGGACGTGGTCGTTAGATGTGGCTCAGATTATCTTAATTTATGGCATTTGGTTATGTAAACATCTTTGGGTGATGGGTCATATGCTTGTTTCTCCTGATCAGTGGGATATGTGGTGAAGATTATCTCCTGACGAAGTTCATTCGAGTTCGAACTAACAAGGACCCTAGTTTTTCCTTATTACAAGTATAATTAGCCATGATATTGGACGTTTATCGCTGTTTAATGGCTGCTATGTATGTTCGGAAGTGATTTTCTTATCGCCTGCCGGTATTTAAGTTCACAAGGAATTCGAGGTATTGTATTGTGACACTTGATTTGCTAGTCAGGACTAGTGAGATTGAGCTGGAGAATATAATTTTACCCTACTTTTTTACTTTTGAAACTCCAAACAGGTTTCTGCCGTATTATTCTGGGAAAAAAAAAATTAGATTTCGCAAGACGAACACAGGAATATAGTGTTGATAATACATATCGGATGTGGCAGCAAAAGTATTCAGAAATTAAATTAAAATGAATGCAGTGAGAATAATTCTGTCAATACCCATCTACAAAAGAAGGTCAAGGTTAAGAACACACGGCCCACTACAAAAGATTTTTAAAAAAGAAAAATGAAAAAACATAATATAACTGATATTTTTTAAAAATAAAACTGATTTTCCAATTAATCAAACTGTGTTGTGAAAAAGTAAAAATTTACGGTAAAAAGTAAAAATTTCAAACTCTCAAAATTATCACACTACACACTTTATAATATTTTTCTCTCAACTCAATTGTGTTTTTCTTCACAAATGAGAGATCTATTTATAGAAAATTTTTACAAATAATCCAAAAATAAAATACATCATTACCTACATCATCACACACTAATTTTCAATATTCAACACCTAATTTTACCTAATTTTCAACATTCAACATTCACATTTTCAACACAAATATTTTTCACATTTTTAAATAATTTTTCAACACTCCCCCTTGTGANTGCTTTCTGAATATTGTCGTAGGAAGTGCCTTTGTGAAGAGATCTGATGAGTTTTCACTTGATTGAATGTGACGAACATCAATACATTTATTCTTCTCAAGCTCCTTGGTGAATGCGAAGAAGTTAGGAGGAATATGTTTAGTTCTGTCGCTTTTTATGTATCCTTCTTTCATTTGAGCAACACATGCAGCATTATCTTCATATAGTATCACAGGCTTCTCGTCGAATGATAATCCGCATGAGATTTGGATTTGTTGAGTCATTGATTTTAACCACACACATTCACGGCTTGCTTCATGTAGTGCAATAATCTCGGCATGATTTGATGAAGTTGTTACAAGTGTTTGTTTCTGTGAACGCCAAGAAATTGCAGTGCCTCCACGAGTAAATACATATCCAGTTTGAGAACGTGCCTTGTGTGGATCAGATAAGTATCCTGCATCGGCATAACCAATTATACTTGGATCAGCATCTTTTGAATACAAAAGTCCCAAGTCTGTCGTTCCTCGTAGATAACGGAATATATGTTTAATTCCGTTCCAATGTCTCTTTGTTGGATATGTGCTAAATCTTGCCAATAAATTTACGGCAAAAGATATATCAGGCCTTGCACAATTTGTAAGATACATAAGGGCACCGATAGCACTTAGATATAGTACTTCTGGACCAAGAATATCTTCATCATCTTCACATGGACGGAATGGATCCTTTTCTATGTTTAATGATCTAACAACCATTGGAGTACTTAAAGGATTTGATTTGTCCATATTAAAACGTTTAAGGATCTTTTCTGTATAATTTGTCTGGTGAACAAATATTCCACATTCTTTTTGTTCAATTTGTAAACCCAGACAATACTTGATTTTTCCAAGATCCTTCATTTCAAATATGACACAACTTCTTGAATTTCCTTATTCGTTCCAATGATGTTTAAATCATCAACATATACAGCAATAATTACGCATCCGGATGTTGTTTTCTTAATGAAAACACAAGGGCATATTGAATTATTTACATATCCCTTCTTCATCAAGTGATCACTTAGCCTATTATACCACATTCTGCCGGATTGCTTCAACCCATATAATAATCTTAGTAATTTCACAGAATAACATTCTCTGGGTTTTGAACTTTGTGCTTCAGGCATCTTAAATCCTTCAGGAATTTTCATATATATATTACTATCAAGTGATCCATACAAGTAGGCTGTAACAACATCCATAAGACGCATTTCTAAATTTTCA
>NW_027356343.1:0-249 GCF_012295235.1 Primulina huaijiensis | reverse complement strand
AGATCTTCACTTTCGCATGTTTCCGGCGACTCCTCCAGCGGCGGCAATTTTTGTAGGGAATTGCAGAAGACGGGACGCAGAGACGGGTCGTGGGTCTGGGTCGCGGGTTCGGGTCATAGCTTTTGGGTCGGATCCGGAAAATTGGGCCAAACCAGATTGCTGGGCTTACTTCTTGGGCTGGAATTTTTTTTATTGAAGTATTGAGCCAATTTTGGGCTCAATTAGATCTTTAATTTTATTGTGTCTAGG
>NW_027356342.1:0-281 GCF_012295235.1 Primulina huaijiensis | reverse complement strand
AAACTTAAGCTTGTTTTTTAGAGAATTCTCAAAGAAAAGTTTTATCAACACAATAATTCAATAATGTTTACAATGATGGATTTTCGACCATATATTGTTACAAAATCAAAAAGATATGAAAAATCTAATTACCAAAACAATTAGGACTCAAAAATAGGAAACTAAAGATTTCCTCGCGATTGGGCGGCGCTCGGGCGCGGGTTTCTACCGCTCGAGCGCAAGCTCTTCTGGACAGATCGCGCTCGGGCGGTAAAATGTTACCGCTCGGGCGCCTATGCTTC
>NW_027356341.1:0-1271 GCF_012295235.1 Primulina huaijiensis | reverse complement strand
TATTTGATTGGGGAATGATTTTTGTATCATTTTCTCTTCTCTTTTCCCTACTCCATCAGTTTAGAGCTAGGGTTCTTCATTTTTCCTTTCATCTTCTAATTTCTTCTTCAATCTATGGGAGATTTATTCAAGGAAATTATGAAATGAAGTTAGATTTGTGATCCTCTCTCCAAGATCTTCAAGATGGTGAAGTATGTTATATTTTTATTCAAGTTTGGAAATGGGATGAAGTTTAAAATTGATATTTGTGTTGATATTTGAGATGTTGGAGATGTTGAAATTGTGTTGGTTTGAATTTAAAATGGAATTGAAACCAATGGCAAAGTATAGAAGCTAATTTCTTTAGCACCCATGCTATGTGTTTGATGAAATGATTCAATGAATGTTTTTATGGCATATTAAGGTTAAGAAATTTACGGATCTTGATTCAAAGCAGTATTGAACTAATTATGAATTTTGAACAGAAATTACTCTGTTTTGATAGCTGATCAAAGTCCTTGAGTTATAGTAGAATTCAAAGGTTGAAGACTTCTCACCTACTCATTTCGATCTTCTTTTGGTAATATTTGAAAGGTATGTTACGGTCGATAACATACGAGGTAAAAGTATCATTTTTATTTTAAATTGAAAACTCTATGGCTTGATGAACTATTGGTGATTTGATGATGATTGTTGTATTGAGATGAGTTGATTATGATATCGAGATGATGATTTTGATTTGCATCATGACATTGCATATTGAGCCACTTGTTGATTCAGATTTGATATGGCGGAGGTCGCCTTGATTTATTGATTTGTTGGACATATGGGGCTATAGTTGAGTTGGCATAGTGTATGCGGAGGTCGCTGCTATGGCCTGAACACTATCTATAGGCGCATCATAGTCTTGGGATTGTAGAACACAGCACCCCACCCCGAGCGGATGAGTCGGTGGATGTTGCTGGGTGATTCTATTCCCTTGGGTACCCTATGACCAGATGATTCACTTGATCTTGAGATTTATTGATAGCCCACAGCTTCTGATCATGCATTGCATTATATTGCATCTTTATGAATTTATATGAAATATTTGAAAATTTAACTCTCATTTGTGATTGATTGTATCATACTGGGTTTATACTCACCGGCATGTCCGGTACCTCTTGTTTTCATGTGCTTGACGGTAGGTGAGGCGAGGCTTGGGATGCCAGAGTCCAGCTCCAGGCGAGGAGATACGAGTTAGAGTCGGATTCTCGGGTCTTAGGAGCTATGTGATGATGTTTGGATTCTTT
>NW_027356340.1:0-309 GCF_012295235.1 Primulina huaijiensis | reverse complement strand
GTCCTAAACTCGGAAAGGATTGCATATACACTGACTGAGTCGCCCTCTGCTGAGGCTCCGACTGACTGCACTCCCAAGGAATTGCAGACCTACAAGGAATGGTGTGACCATGACTTGAAGGCGAAGTGTTATATGCAGGCTTCTATGAACGATGAGCTGCAAAGGCGATTCGAGGATGCAAAGAATGCTGCTGACATTCATTTGCACCTCAAGGAGCTCTTTGGTGAGCAGACTCGGCCTCTTAGGCATGCTACAGTCAAAGACCTCATCACTTTACGCATGCGAGATGGGGCTTCGGTCCATGAGCAT
>NW_027356339.1:0-812 GCF_012295235.1 Primulina huaijiensis | reverse complement strand
GCTCGTATTTTAGTTGAAAAACCAACACTGATAAAATTTACGTCCAAGCGTTTAAAATCACCTCAAAACCCCTTATTTTCAAAAAATATGAAAAACCATCAACCATATTTTAAATAATTAAAAATAGTTATTTAATAAAAATCTTTTACGTTTTTCAGCCTTCGGTCTCCATTCCTCGATCGCAACTTGAATATTCCTTAAAAATACTATTTTATGCATGATGATAATAAAAATCATATTTAACATGTAAGCATGTATGTCACATAATCAAGTAGCAATTAAAATCAGTTAATTACTCATTTTCCATTATTTCCTAGATTCGCATGCAGTTGGATTACGTCGTCTTAATTTTGGACCTTACAATTCCTCCATCTTTAAATAAAATTTCATCCTTGAAATTAGAACTTACCGAATAGATCAGGATAGCAACTCTTCAAGTCCATCTCGGTTTTCCAAGTAGCTTCCTCTTCTGAGTGATTCAGCCACTTGACCTTGACCATTAGAATGACTTTGAGATCTGAACATGTCTTTCTTCATATGTCATATTTGGAGTTAATTGAAGAGGTTCATAATTTAGTACATGTGACAGGTTTGACATGTACTTCCGCAGCATCGAAATATGGAACACATTATGAGCTCCTGCAAGTGCTGGTGGCAATGCCACTTTATAAGCTAGTGTCTCAATCCTCTCCAAAATCTCAAACGAACCTATAAATATTGGGCTTAGCTTCCCCTTTTTGCCAAAGCGCATAACACCCTTCATGGGAGCTATTTTCACAAATACATGATCTCCCACTGCAAACTCTAAGTCC
>NW_027356338.1:0-239 GCF_012295235.1 Primulina huaijiensis | reverse complement strand
CAAGAGCTAGTTGTTAGATGTGAGGAAGAGAGAAGACAGACCACCATGATGAAAGACAGGTTTGATCGCTATCAAAAGGACGCTAGTAGGACTTTGGAAAATTATCGTAATACCATTGCAGTGCTCACCCGTCAAAGGACAGACCTACAACACCAGCTGGTAGAACAAGAGTCACAACGGCAACCAACCAACCAACCCGGAGGAAGAGGAAGAAGAAGAAGAAGATCCAAACTACGAAT
>NW_027356337.1:0-1106 GCF_012295235.1 Primulina huaijiensis | reverse complement strand
ATGAGCAGGTGCGTTTCAAAAATCTAAAATTGCATATCTTTGGTCCAAGATTGAGGCTCAGACAGACCGCTCAATTTTATTCTCTCCTCTTTATTTGATTATACTTTCATATTTAGTCATTAATTGTAAGGCCCGAGATTATATCATTTTAATCCGAGATTATTTAATTTACGAATTTTGGAATGATAAATTAGATTCCACGGTTTTTGTAATTAATTAGGATTGAAATGGAATTAAAAAAGTTGTGAGGACCAAATTGCAAATAGTAAAGATTTCAGGGGCTAAAGTGCGATTAGCACTTGAGTGGACACTTGTCACACCATGCATGAGATATATATAAATTGGTAAATTTCATTCAGCATCCCAGCAAAGAAAACGAGACAAGGTTCAGGGGAAAGCTTTAAATTTCATTTGATATTAGCTTCGTGAATTGGTGCGATTCGACGATCCGATTTTAAATCCGGACGTAGTGCTGTGACCCTCTCATCAACAGCTTCAACTGGACGTAAGTTTTATTGATTTCTGATATGATTTGAAAAATATGATTTTAGAGGAATTATTATTTGATCTATATTATGTGTGCTGGGAGTACTAGACATCGTATATTCGAAGTCAGATCGAAGAACAGATTGAGTATGAAATTGTTATGATTTTCAGATTATATTAAGTGAAATTGAATAGATTTGGATTATGGATTGATTACAGATTGTATTGGATATGGGTTATGATTTGTAATTGATGTATGTTGATATGGTATTGACGGAGATACAGAGATGGTGCCGTTATGCCGTTGATTTGAATTATATTCAGATTAATCAGATTCAGTGTTGAATTGAGAATGGAATATTTATTATTATTCTCGATATGTCGTTTCAGATTTACAGAGACAGTCTTGAGTTCAGAACTTCGATTGCTTCAGACCGAGACTACGAACGAAAGGTATAAGTCAATGTGGTACTGGGAGATTGACTCGAGTAGGATATACTTGGGTTTCCCTAAATCACATACTGATTGTTATGATATGCCTTGATTTGAATTGATATGCGTGTTTCTATTGATTCATAGGAAGCATGTTATAGGCGAGTATTAGACGAGTAATCTTGTGA
>NW_027356336.1:0-859 GCF_012295235.1 Primulina huaijiensis | reverse complement strand
TGGTAGAGAGAAGATTTCTCCGAAAGTTTCTTCAGATATGATCATTAGTTGATTATTGATAGTAATAGAGATATTTCCATCAATAGTAACAAAACCCTTTGTATAGAAATCATTGATTTCCTTTGGGTAGATGGTTTGTGAAGATTGCCCTAGAAACATCTTCAGCCCAGCTGATTCTAGTTTCAGAAAAACATTCTTCACCTCAACCTCAGTTACTGATAAAACTGAATCAAAATCAATGGCCATAGCATTTAGAACGTGCGCGGGGATTTGGTTTGCCATTTCAGATAATGAAGAAACCTGTAATTTTCAAGAAATAAGCTTTGAGAAGGTATTTGCTCTGAGAAAATCTTTGTGCGTGTAAAAGAGAGAACTGAATCGAGGCGGGGAGAAATACACATGTGTGTGACTGTTCAAATTTTTGGACACGTGTTAGCCCATTTTTAAGTAAAAACGTGTGTACGTGTGCAAGAGTCGTGTATATAAGTTTAATGGCCCAAGTGGGTCCACGTAGTAAAATTCTATTTGTTATAATATCAGTCACATCACTTTGATTTAGGATATAATCATTCTTAATTAGTTAACGTATGTGAGAAGATTTGTAAAATAACCAACTGAACGATCAGTTGTGAAACTGATCCGTTTCAGTTGAGAATTTACAAACAATTTTCTTCTCAGTTAACCTCTTAAAAACTAATATTCCCCCTTAATGGGTGCGCAAAATAATTAAAAATGACGATAAAAATAAATTTAAAGTTTAAAGAATTTATTGTTTGCTGGAACGTGCACGGCCCTTCAGCTTCCATAACTCTCAGCTATAAATAGAAGTAACACAGTTAGTTTCAGTCATATTAGTGAA
>NW_027356335.1:0-715 GCF_012295235.1 Primulina huaijiensis | reverse complement strand
AATTCTCTGTGCCCTTCAGTGTAGGTGGTCGAAATGACTGAAACCACTTTAACAAAGTCTCCATCGGCGTAGCGGTCACATCCATCGGATCATTGGATGTACTGCCCTGTTCTGGTGCCCGACCTGCTACTGGTTGCGGTACTCGTCGAGGAGGCATATCTGATTATCAAACGGATTAGTACACAATCTATACAATCTGTCTCAGCCCTCCTCTGATCATATACCTCTGATCCAGAATCGGTTCTGATTCAGTCTTTGCAATTACATGCTGTAATCAACTCAGATAACAAGACAACATGTAATAGAGAAAGCAATAAATCATGCTAGTACAACAAAAGCAAGGAAGACGAATCAATCTACCCCGTTCACTCTCTTCTATCTCAGTCTATACAGAACCTACTGCTCTGATACCACCTGTTGTGGGGACCCGGGCTCTAACTCAATTATCTTTGGGATTAAATGGATCTTTGCTAAAAAAACGTGGGTCAAAAATTTGCTTTTAACATACTACACATACATAAGATTTATTGCATTTCATTAAAAGCAAATACATGTCTTGTTTCATTCATACAATCAAACTAGTATTAAAAAGTATTAATACATGTCTAATACAACAACTAGTTACTCTGCTACTCCCGTGATCACCACGCTATCATCTCTCAATCATCCCCGTCTCGACCCTAATCCTACCCCACCTGTTGTTATGCACACATAC
>NW_027356334.1:0-234 GCF_012295235.1 Primulina huaijiensis | reverse complement strand
ATAGAATATTAACAGCGCACATTATTGCACGCTGCGGATAGTATAACATACGACTTTTCACAGCGTGCTTTTAATGCGCGCCGTTAATATATGTTATTAACGACGCGCATTAAAAGCACGCTGCGGAAAGTATATAATATTTACAGCACACATAAATGCACGCTGCGGATATTACTTTCCGCAGCGTGATTTTACTGCACGCCGTTAAAAGTACTATTCACAACGTGCTTTTAA
>NW_027356333.1:0-320 GCF_012295235.1 Primulina huaijiensis | reverse complement strand
AAAAACATTCCACAAGATCTTTCAATCTGCGGAATCCAAGCCCCCTCTCAAGCACAGGGAGGCAAGCCCGGGACCACCGGGCCCAATGCCACTTCCTTTCCAAAGGTCTCGACCCCCAGAGAAAGGCATTGAAGGCCAGCTCAAGCTTCTCCATGACAGCCAGAGGTGGCTGAACCACCTGAAACAGATAAATCGGCATGGAGAGGAGCACGCTACGTATCAGGGTCATACGGCTACCCGGGGATAGAGTCCGAGTCTCCCAACCCTCTAATTTTCGACGAACAGACTGCAGGAGGGGCGCAAAAAGGGAGCATTTCCGA
>NW_027356332.1:0-432 GCF_012295235.1 Primulina huaijiensis | reverse complement strand
CGAGTAGGCGGAGTTGGGTCTCAATATTTTTGATCCAGTTTTGGGAAACTTCAGGGTCCGGGTCTCCTTTGAATGTTTGAGCTCGATTCTTTCGGAGAGACTCGTAGTGGTACTTGACCCCCTGTGCTGGAGGTCCTGGTGGTGGCGGATTGCCATTGGCGTTTGTGTTTCCCAACCCTTGGATGGTGGTGGCCACAATAGTTGCTATGGCCATTAAATCAGCTTGACTTAGGCCCAATCCTGGTGGTGGTGGCGGAGGTAGGTTCTCTTCATTGTCGGTGTTATTACGGTTGTTATTGCGATTTCCGTAGCGTGGGTTGCGGTTGTTTCGTACTGGTCTCCCGTCCATGTCCTACAAGTGTACAAGTTTCTAAGATATTCGTTTGATAACATATATCAATGAGTCAAACATGAAATGAAATCGACCACTGA